>NW_022194805.1:554013-728818 GCF_900067095.1 Fusarium proliferatum ET1 | reverse complement strand
GCGAAAGTTAAATTAATCTCTACTAATTAAATGTATATATAAGGGCATATAACTAATTAACCTTATATTTAAGAACTGCAGTTAAAGTGATATTAGTGAAGAAGTAGTGATTTAAATTGGGGTTAAAGCCTTTATAACAGTTATTTTATATCTGTTATATAGTCTGGCTAAAATATAGCCGATCTCTAGCTTATCTTTAGGAGTAAATTAATTAAAGGGTAAATACTATTATAAGTATCTATTATATTATATAAGGATAAAAGATACAGTAAGTTTAATATAAATAAATTTTAAAATTAATTAAAACTCTATAATTAAAATTTCTATTAAGTATAATATTATTTATATAATACTATTTTAATCTTTAAATAAAATAAAGACTTTATTACTTTTTAATTTTAATTTTTTAATAATATTTTTAACTATATAGAGCAATTTTCCCTAATTTAAATTACTACTTCTTTACTGATATTACTTTATCTATTCTTAAATATAAGGTTAATTAGTTATATGCCCTAGTATATATATTTAATCAATAGATTTATTATTAACTTTAAATTAATTTAGCTTTTACTAACTAAATTATATAAAAGTTAACCTAATTCCT
Organism: Fusarium proliferatum ET1; assembly: GCF_900067095.1. NCBI lineage: Eukaryota > Fungi > Ascomycota > Sordariomycetes > Hypocreales > Nectriaceae > Fusarium > Fusarium proliferatum. Next base: position 728,211 of record NW_022194805.1, on the reverse strand, counting down.
TTAAACCTTTAAACCCTATTATTACCTTATATTTATCCCTTTACTTTTATAGTCTTAAACTATAACTGGCCTATTAACCCTTATATAAGCAGGAGAAAGTTAAGTATATACTTAGCCTTACTAATTATATTCTATAGCTACTCTTTATAGCTAGCTAAGCCTAAAAAGGCAGTTAGAAAGATAGCCTAATTAGTTATTAAAGTCCTATCTTACCTTATAGCTTCTTTTAGGTCTTTTAATTATAATAGCTCTTTAGCTAGTTAATTTAAAGATATTATATAAATTAAAATAGTTAAATCTATATAATAAATTATATTAATTAAAATATAATTAAAAATAACTATTTTAATTAAGCTAGATTAATTTTTTAATAAGAAGTTTTTCTTAATAGCTATAGTTATTATATAAAGCTTATAGTATTTATAGCCTATAGCTTTTATTAATATTAATTTAAATATATTAATAAAGTTATAATTAATTATATAATAGGCCTAATTAGCCTATAGGCTATTATATATAAAAGTTATTATAATAGTAGCTATAATTAATATTAATAACTATAACTAATAGTTAGGTTAGGGAATATACTTTATAATAGACTTAGCCTGATATTCTCTGTTAATACTGACTTTCTATTAACGTTAAAGAGGTCAATTTAAGATCTTTTGGGTAGGGTGAAGGAAGAAGGCTAATACAGCTGCCGAGGGGTAAGCGGTATTAATACTGCTTGATTAAGGCAGCAATTGCGCTACTAAGGCAGATAAACCTTATATGATTTTGACCTACTATAGGGGCCTCATTATTTAAGCCTTTGTATATAAAGTTAGAAGCTTGATAGCCTTATAAGGCTGACAGCAAGGGGGAAAAAAAATATAAAGCAATTTTAAATAGTTTATAATACTTTAATTAGTAAGATATATTTCCTAAGCTATACCCTTACTTAACTCTCAGTAAATTTATTTTAGTCTGATTTATTTTTAGTTTTTTATCATAACCTTTTCCTCTTTTTTCTCTAATATAAAAACCAATCCAATACTTTAATATACTATGGCCCAGCCAGTGGTGGATAAGGAAGACTATCATTCCTGGATTAATGATAACGCCTTCCGGCATGCTCGCTTTCAAGGAGATCCTCAATATAACCGTAGCGTTATCCAGCGACTAGACACAACAATATCTCTCCTAGACGGCCATAGACCTAAGAAATGGGGCTTTGCTATTATACGCACCGCTTATGGCCCTGGATCGGATAAAAAATTCGAGCATGCTCTTGATATTATAAACAATATCGCCCAGCATTGGGCTGAAGCCGAAGTTGAGGGTCTCAAGTTCCGGATTACCCGTGGCAAAGAAACAGACTTTCGATATAGGGATGTCCCTATTGAGGTTGTCACGCGCCCAAATGAGGAATTAGTACGCCGGTATGAGAATGACGTCCTGGAGGATCAGAATTTGGATAACGCCTCTTTGGCTGCGGTGCGCGAATATTTCAGGACCTGGATTGCATCCAAGGGGGGCAAGTCGAACGTTGGGAATACACGATATGTTGCGTGCATCATGCTCGATGCAGAGACCCTCTCTCAGCTTGCTACGGCGCCTAAGGGCTTTCCTCACGGCTGTGATGTTTACAGCTCCTCATATTGGGTCAAGATGGTCGACGTGGAGCCAAACCCTGACGAGGCGGTTTACGTTCGTGTGCGTGGAGCTGACTATTTGATAAAATACTGGTTTATCCGGAACCTGATCCGAAGCCATGTGTTGACACACAGGAAAGATCGCGATTATCCAGGAGTTCTTCACTTTGGCGACCCGCCGTCAGAAGGGTTTGAGGCATTTGGGGGACCACCCCTTTCCTTGTTTTAGACGTCTGTTATGTATTTCGCTTTTCCGCAGCCGATATATGTGTAAAGTATATGTGTTGCCCAATTAAAGTCTTGTGACATAATCCTGTAGCTACTTGTGATGACTCTTCTATGGACTCTAATACGCACCGTGGGAAAAAGACACAGCATTGAACCAAATATTTCTTCTCTAACCTCACTCACCTGTCTCAGCAGGCCAGATATAACCGTCTGCGATGTAAATCGTTGTAGAAACTGAGGTTCTTTGGGGATAAGGAACCTCCCAGTCATGGTTCGGTCCTACACAGTACGCGTTGACGGCCACAGGCTTCGCTGAACATGCTGCCGCGTCGGTGCCCAGTCCGGTATTGACCATTAATAACAAATGGACATCGATACTTGACACCGCACAAATATGAGCGCACTAGTCTTCCTTGCCTGCAACATACCACCGGACACAACGTTCTGTTGTACCCTTAGTTACTTTCGCGCCCTCAGGAGGAGTAATCTTGTTGTAGGTGTATAGATTGAATGGTTGAGGCGTGGTGGTATCGGTGCTGTTGGACGAGGTATTGTTCTGTTCATTGGGGGCCAAAGCATATTATGTTCCCATATACGGCAGTAAGTTCCTGCAGGTTAATTAAATTGTAACCGACCCACCAGTTATAAAGCTGTATATCCCCCTCAAAAGCTTATTGGTCGCATTAGACTCAAGTAGATGGCAATCCTCCTCAGTTCGCAGCTGATAAACAAGGTCACACTATACAGGCATGCAGAGCCTCGTACCAGGCTCAATCATTGCAGCTGAGCTGCAGTTGGGTAGGCGGTATTGATTCACAATAAAGAGAGAAGTTGATTATACGCCGCGCTTGAGTCCCATCGAGTCGCAAGTTTCATTAGTGCCAGTGGTATACCACTCGTCAGAGCCACAGCTAAGAGAATTATCTTCTAGCTAAGAAACCCCTTACTGCCTACCCCTGAAATAATACACTCCTGTAAAATTTAAATAATGTTTCGGACAGCGTTCTTAATGTATGCCACAGCACCTCCCTGGTGCCGTTCCTCTCCTTCTGCAGAGGTACCTACAGCACTGATGTCCCTCATGCCTGTGTAGATATCGATGTCCTTTGTTCTGATGAACAATGGGCGGTGTGCTGGCACATAGATCCAGCTGTAGCCCTTCCAGACTAAGTAGAGGAAAATCAGTAGCGGACCGGCAAGGTAGAGCTGGAAAAAGTTTGATGCATTCAGGTTAGGACCGCCAATAGGATAAAGCGCGACATAGAACTGGGCGATCAGAGCAAGAACGCAGACAAGCAAGCATATCCAAGAACCCCAGACGCCGCAATTGGCCTTGTAGGGAAGCTCGTCCAAGGTATGACCGTTCATGGCCCTGTTCGAAGTCAGTTATCGGAGGAACAAAGCAGGCCAGAAAACAACAGGTGATTTGCTTACCAGGCCTTGCGAAAGCGGATATGAGCCAGAGCGATGCCACCGTACACGAAGAGGATGGTAAGACCCGACAGTGACAGGAGCCAGTTAAAGATCGTACCACCATTATGCGCCAGGTTAATGAATGCTAGCAACCCGAAGAGAAGCTGAAGAATGACCACGGGAATAGGACGACCCTTTTTGTCAACGTAGGCCATTTTCTTTGGGAACATTCCTGCATAGTAAGTGTGTGTTAGCGTCACAAACAGCATGTTCATATCATCACGCAGCACGCACCATTTGCAGCGAGAGCCTGAAGCGTTCGAGTCGAGCCAAAGGTGCACGAGTTAGCAACACTCATAACGGCGATCAGAATAACGGCGTTAAAAATCGATGGCAGGACCTTGATGCCAGCAAGCTCAATTGCAATGACAAAAGGCGACCCTTGCGACGCGGTAGTCGCACTGCCATACAGGGGACTGTTTGCCGGTACGACAAGTCCAACAAGGAGAAGGTTGACGACGTAGAAGATACCGATTCGCCATGCGACCTGATTCGAGGCTTTCGGAATCTCCTTCTTTGGGTTGGCTGTTTCCGCAGCAGCCAGTCCTGTCAGCTCGGTGCCAGTGTAGGCGAACGCTGCAGTGACGAAGACGCTGCAGAAGCCGTGGAAGCCATTGAGGAATGCGCTGTAAGGATCGTTCCTGTTTCGAAATCCATGTTAGCCTAGTTCAGCCACTTGGCATACATAACATTACCAGTATCTTCCACCGATGTAGCCTCTGTCGTCTGTTGGAACGCCGCCACAGTTGATTATTATTCCCAGGATGATAAAGCCTATGCAGGCGAGTATCTTCATCAAACTGAGAGCAAATTCGACCTAATTAAATAATCGGTCAGCTCATTTCCATATCTCTCAAGGCTGGGAACTTTTCAGACAGTTGGGAACATACCTCGCCGTATCCCCTGACGCCAAAGAATTGAATGACCACTAAGGCGACAAGTAGCGGGACGATCCAAGCACTGTTGTTAATACCGTGCGAACCTGGCCAGAAATGGATCATGTTGCAGGCAGCGGAGATCTCGAAGGGAAGGACAGTCAGCCAGCTGATGGCGTACTCGATGCCGCACGCCCACCCGAAGGAGGGATCAACGAAGCGGCAGATGTACATGGTGAAGGCACCGTTGATCGGATACAGGACAGTCATTTCTGCGAGGGCCTGCATCATGAGGTACCTAAATGATCTATGTCAATATCCATCAACCGAAGGGAAAGATGCTATGCTTCGACTTCCACGTCGAGGGAACATACACCATGACACCTGAGGAAGACACGCGTTAGCTATCGCATGGCGACCAATGCAGTGTACACAACTTACCAACAATTAGGAAACCAAGAAAAACAGAAGCAGGTCCACCAGTCTGAAAAGCAGTTCCAGAACCGATAAACAGGCCAGCACCAATTGCACCACCACTTAGAAAAGCGACCGTTAGTTGCTATATTTGAGTACTTGACATTAAACCCTTACATGGCAATCATCTGCATGTGCCTGCCCTTGAGATTCTTATGGAGGGGATTCGTCGCCCCGGCCTCTGGGTCATCGACAGGGGACTGCCGGCCGGCCGTGGGATCGACCGTACCCGATTTGTAGTCGGGGGCATCGCTGCTGCCATTTTTTTCATTCGTAAGACTCATCGCGACGAGGACGGAGGTAGGGGGGGGACGGGTAGGAATGGGAGAAGTGAGAAAGAAGAAAGAAAGAAATGTAGAAGATGGAAGGCTACCCCAATTTTAAAGCTCCAGGTAAATCATGTGCCCCCCCTATGGGAGCCATTGCTTACGCTGCTGGCACAATACTGCCTTCCTCAATGGAGTACTCCATACGGAGTGCGGCAGCAATCAATAGCTAATGCCTCCAATTGGCGATGGTTTGGCGATAAGCAGCCTGTTCCAATCTTACTCCACGCCATGGCACTCGGACACTCCGTTAACGAGGGGAAATATGTGCCGGCTCATCCGTCCGAGTAAGCCGCATAGCGTGACAGGCGATGCTTCATTCAGGTCTTCAGACACTCGGTATCGTGAGCTCTGATATCATTGGTGGTCCTCCTGTGCTCCTTATCATGCTCGACACGACTACCTGCCATTTGCGGAGATGCGTGTAGTACATGTGGATTCCGGGTGACGAGATTCAGCTTCCCCAAATAACCTAGTTGCGGCCAAGGCAATACGCGAATGCTTGCTCAAAGCTTGTCTTATGACCTTTGCCCTTGGGGTGTCAAAAAGAGTCTGACGCGGAATCCACATCCACCATACAAAATCAGATCTTTACGTCAGACGTTTTTTGACACCCCCTAACTTGCCTACCTGAGTCGGGCGTAGATTGCAACGAGGTGCGCGACTAATATAGTTAGTTAGCTCAAACCCTGGTCAAGGCGGCGTGCCGGTTAGCCGAACGGTAAGCTAGTGCTGCGAGCTACTGGTAAAGACGGAAACCTACACCTGCACCAAGCCTGGTGCGTTAACTAGCACGTGACCCTTATACCGGGGCTGAGAGAATGAGGAGAGCTATAATTGGTCAGGATTAAATAAAGCCCGATTTTCCATGCCAGTAAGGTTAGAGGGCGATAATGTAAGGAGAAGAGACGAATTGAGTTAGATTAAATTGTGTAGATACCCTAGATGAGACTTTTAGGCAGCTAATAAGACTCTATTTACACCTAACTCTTTAGCATACATGCCGTTAACTGTGTTTATGTTAAATAATTGTGTTGCTGTAAATAGTAATATATCACGATGTTAATAGTTTGATTAGGGGCTAAATGCATAATTTCTAATCTGCGGTAAATAGAGAATTACTCTTTATATCAAATAACCCCTCCCGTTTGATCCTGCAGAAGATCTCAAATGGCTTATCACAAAGCTAACCCTAAGCTTTACCGACCATTCAGATCTCCTGAAGTCGTTATACCTCATAATCACTTTTATCGCTTTTGCTATTAACTCAGATCCCTAGCAAGCAATAAGCCAGAATGGATTTTCAGCGCATTTAATCTCAATTCCCGGCTCTTGCCAGGAACCAGATCTTTACGGATAATGCTACAGGATCTCAGGTCATACAAGCCTGCATTGATTCGATCCGTCAGTACTTCAGTAACTCCAACGTGCAGCTTGTAACCCCTTGTTTTGGGCCAGAGGAAACAGCCGACAAGATTCAAAGCGGTTAAAGCACTTGCCAACTATATAAACGCTTCCGTTGACTAGTTTATCGCGTCTGCATTCATCAACAAGGCTGCGTGGGATAGCATTGAAAGCTTGTGTCACTTTTTCCTTACCCCATACAAGTGCCAACAACATGCTTGGCCTGGCTTGCGGCAACTTCGAATGCATCCAATCCATTCCCACTGTGTGTAACTACATTTCGGAGGTCGGTTGGAAGCTCATAAAGGAACAGAAGGAATCGATCCAGGATATGTCCCTGACCTAAATCAAGACGCGACCTGAGGATCAGTTAGTGGGGGAGCCCAGCCATGACCGTAATTTCCGTGTCCTTGTCATTAGTTGTTCTATGCGATGAGGAGCTCCAGCTTGATCGTGATCAACTAAGGCTATTTTTAACAGGGTTAAATGCTTTATATACAGTAGGTGTGCAGTGCGTATACAGCGCCGTGACTTAGACATCCGCATTATCTGCTAGCAGGCCGAGGTACTGTTCGTGCAAATAGGAGAACTCAAGTGCATCCATATAGACTTGCCTATTCAGGGTTGAGATCCCTAGCTGACTTCTCAATGACAATGTCACAGTTCGTATATTTCTGATAATGAAGCTTACCAGTATGGGAAGCCATTTCGAGTCTAGGGGATTTAAGACTTTTCGTTCTGGTGGGTTAAAAGGGGCCAGAAACTTTCGCATGAGGTGAATTATGCCGATGAGTATCATGCCAATCTTGCAATGTACGTCAGCCAATGAGATTAATTATTTGCTTATCTTACGTTATTTCAAGTCATTCGTTCTACCTCTTTCTGCTATATTAAGGTATCTTGTCGTAGGCCTTGTGATATGTAACTGCACTGGCGCCACATCTCTACCTGTTCACAATTCTATTCCATTTTTGATAGCTATCAATAGCAACGGCATCTCAAATCCTCTACCCTTCGGACAGCTTGTATTACGATGGTGGTGTCCTGTCTCCAGCAGGCCGAAGCCGATTTGAATCCATATGCCCAGCGTCAGCGTCAGTGCTTGCCGAGTATTCTGAAACTTCGACTCATGATTGCGATGCTGCCGTTAGCTCAGCAATGCAGGCTTTCCCCAACTGGACCCAGACACCCGTACTTGAGCGAAGCAGAGTGCTGCTCCGACTTGCACCGATTCTGCGCCAAAGCAGCGATGAAATGGCAATAATGGAAACACGCGATACTGGAAGGGCGCTCTCCGAAACCAGCACCGTCGATATTGCAGGTGGTGCGGATGTTTTTACTTTTACGGAAATCTCATTGGCGGAGGGCCCTGAACGGCGAATCCATTCCAGTCGATGAAACTGGTCGTGTCGAAATTTATAAAGAGCCCCTTGGGGTGTGCTTAGGGATTGGTGCATGGAACTATCCGATCCTTCGCACGCATTTACAGGCCATGACTAATAATTTTTAATCTCAGCGCTCTTTGAACGCTGCTCTGGCTGCTGGAAACACTATGGTTTACAAACCATCCGAGTACACACCGGCCCACGGTACTGTTCTTGCAGCCATCCTGACTGAAGTTGGATGCCACCCAGGTATTTTCATCAAGGCAAAGGTTCTGTTGGAGCGTATCTCGCTTCGCATCCTCTCATTTCTAAAGTCAGCTCTCCCGGTCAGGTCTCCACTGGCAAGAAGGTCGCAAGTTCAGCTGTTCAGGGTATGAAATATGTGACGATGGAGCTGGGTGGCAAGAGTTCTCTCATTGTCCCGCCAGATGGCGACATTTAAGATGCGGTAAGCGATGCTATGTTGGATAACTACTTTGCAAGTGGCCAAATCTGCACAAATGGAACTCAGATCTTTGTTCCTGTGAAAATACGGAAACAGTTTGAAGAAGAGCTTAAGAAGAAGCTGCAATTGCTCAGCGTCGGATCCCGGAGGACCCCAAAGCGAACTTTGGCCCTCTCTCGAGTTAAATGGAGTACAACAAGGTCATTTACTACATTCGCTATGGCCTCGAAATGGGTGGCGCCCGGCTGGTCTATGGTGGAAGGAAAGGCCAGATGGTTTTCCTTCTGATCTATCCAACGAATACTGGGTAATTCCAACTGTCTTCAGTGACTGTACTGATACGATGAAGATTGTAAAAGAGGAGATTTTAGGTCCAGTCATGTCCATCCTTACTTACGAGAATGTAAATGAGGCCACTGCCCAAGCAAATGGTACGTCTTTGGGCCTGGCTGAAGCCTCTTTTTGACCCCTCAACCCTATCACAGCAAAGGTGGCTTCAAGCCGGGATTATACAGATAAACACTTAAGGAGAAGGAACAGCCTCAATAAGTGTTCGGGGTTATAAGATAAGCGGCATAGAAGTAGAAAACGGAAGGAAAGGCCTTGCCGGATGGCATCAGACCAAGAACACATTCATTAGTGAGCGAGAATTTCTTAATAGTATTCTATCTTAACGTAGCAGAACCTGCTGTATCTAATCATAGATTTTTCTCACTGTCTGTTACTTCAGTAGCCAGTCTGATTTATATCTTCCTACCTTTTAAATAATTGTAGTCTTCCATTGACTCATGGACAAGACCCTTAAGCTCTTTAGCATTTTCCGCTCCAAAGTCCTCCACCCATCGCCCAAAAACAGCATCCAAATTGACTCCCCGAGAGCTCTTTGAACTGTCAATTGAAGTTGAATTCCAATACTCACTCATGAACTTGAGCTCGCGACAGCCAGCGTTCTCAGGTGCTTTGATCGTATCCCATTTGTAAAGGATATGTTGTTCATCCATGCCGAGTGAATTGCACAGATTCTTGATTGCAGGACTGCCATCAAGAATGTCGTCCGCATCAACAACAATAGGTCTAGAAGGTTCTCCAACTTTGAACAAGAACCAGTCATAGAGCTGGCGAGAGTACTGATATGTCGTATAGAACGCCCATGACCTATCAGCAAGATCAATGGAGCGAGCGGCGCTTTCGGCTCTATACCAAGATTCGAACGTGAGAGCCGGGTGTCGAATTAGAAATATTGGTCTCCACCGCAGGAGGAACTTGTCAGGGAATATGGTTGGGTTTGTTTTTACGTCCTCTGCTGAGTGAGAAGAACCCTGTTGATGAACTGTAAAAGAAGGTCTCGGATATGTACCCCACATATGCTCTGAGAGCTTACACGGCTCCCAGACGTAGAAGGTATGTTCTTTAAGGAACATAGACATATTCTAACACCATTAGAGACAAGCTTACCACGGGTTCATAAAGGGAAGTAACTAACCTGAGTTTTGGCGACCTTCAGCTCCTCCTGAATTTCATCAAACCCTTCTTGGAGGAGACTTTCAAAATCTCGACGTTGCTGATCGGATACGGAATTGATTGGCCCCCAGTTGAAAGATTCTCTTGCAAAGTCAAAAGCACGTTTGAAGTGATAGTTCGATTGAGTCCATCCTGGTTGTCCCGACAGCAAACGGCATAGGACATGAGAACAGGTACGGTTGAGAGCAAATAGAAACACATCCTGAGGGCCAGTGGCATTAATGTCGTCTATTCTTGCCATGGTGTATAATTGTTGTGTGGTAGATGAGTTACTGGTCGTTGTGTGACACCTATTTGAGTCAAGATATTTAGTAAGAGAAGGAAAAAAGAACACCAGTATCGACGTTAAATATATTTATATGATCTGAAAGAGGTGCCCACAGGGTTTGGATTAATTGATTTACTATAGCTGAGCTAGGGATGCAGTTGAACCCACTTTTTCTCTTAGAATTCACTTCTCATTGTGGTTTCAAAAGCCCATGGACTTAATTTATTGCCTATTCTGGACTTTGCATTTCCCAGGTAATATCCGCAATCATCTCTCGTTTGGCAGAACACATATAATCCCACTTTCAAGCAGTAATATATATTCTTCTATATTGAAACAGAGTTTAGTGTCCTTCCATAGCCAATGCTTCGCGGCGAGTCTTGCTTTTGACATCAAAGTATGGCTTCTCTCCAATTCCAACAGCGCGATGACCTGTACGTGGACCAAGCCCAGCGTAGTCAAAGATAGCAGTGTGATAAACCGTACGATTATCCCAAATAGCTATAATCTAATTAGATGACTGGCAAAGTTTGGAGATACACACTCACCAAGATCATAAGGATTCTGCCAGCGATGCCTCAGCTGACAATCATGCTCCTCAACAATCATTTGCAGGAACCAATCCAGAAGACGCTTACTCTCATCAGGTGTAAGTTCATTGATACTTTCGCAGTGATTGCCAACTGCAAAGAGACTTTTCCAGCCTGTCACGGGGTTGGTACGAACGACTGGATGAGTTGTTGTGAGAGAATCACCCACGTTGTTTGGGGATCCTCGTGGCTGGGTATATAGTTCGAATCCCTTCTCCTTAGCTACGCGTGGCAGTCTTCTCTGCGAAAAGCTGGCTGTTAAACCTTCAAGAAACTTGCGATAATGAGGGGAGATCTTGTCATAGATTTCACATGATGAAGCCCACATTGTATCTAGACGCTGTTAGGGTTTGCGTTTTGCTAAGGGAAGAGATAGAATTACCTCCACCCGTTGGAGGCATCTTAACCACCTTCAAGATTGAGTAATCTGGAGGGTTTGGCTCATAGCCAGCATCAGTATGCCAACTGTTTCTAATATCGGCGGGTCTGTTTTTCCAAAGGTCTTCAGCCGGGTTGGCAGCTTGGTCAGTCGTGATGGTATTAATGTGCTTCTCTTCGTCAGGATTGAAGTTTTGTAATGGATGAACATGAAGTGTTGAAGACTCGGGCTTGCCAGTGAGCCTCCCCAAGCGATCGGCAAGCTCCATCTGAAGTTCATTGGTGAGGTCTTTCTGGGCGCGAAAGAAGACGACACCACGTCGAGATACTGCTTCTTTATCAATTGTGCGTTATGAGAGTCAATAGATAATTTCTTACTGGTGATAGCCAATTCGCGGATGAGGTCATCGCTGTTGTCAGCTTTTAACCACTCTGCGACATTTGCGTCCGTAAACTCCGTTCCTATGACTGGAGTGACGCTGAAAGACTCGTACTTGTCCAGTAAACCAATTAGCTTGAGAGGCTCTTTGATGAGTTTGGTGTCGTGAGTGGCTTTTCCATTGCCATGGGATGAAGTTGTTTCGATCTGAGAAGGAGACATTGCCAGACGGTAGGATAGATTAGTTCAAACCACAGTTGAAGTAGAGCAGTAGTGCTATTAAGTGTAACAGAGCATTGAAGATTAGGATGCGTATTTATATCCGTAAAGACAATACTGGGTTACACACCCCTCGATATATCGAGGTGAAAAGGGAGCAAAGATAATTTCCAATGTCGTCATATGAAACCATAAGCGTCTCATGTGACAGAACTCTCTACGGGAGCTTCTGAAGGACCGCGGCTCTTTACAATCAACGCGGTGGCAAAGGTTCAAATTACAGCTGACGAGGATGCCTACAAGATGGCCATCTTAAATTTCTCGACAAAGAGTTCTCCATAACAGATACATAATAAGGAACCATTTCACGGTTTCAGAAGTGACAAAAACGCTTTTACGTATTGCTAGCAAAATACCGGAATTGTTCTATTTTAGCAAGCTTGATTTTTGAAATACTGCTCATCGTTGATTGTGTCTAGAGAGCTTCAGCGTGCATGGCTACTGACCCAGAGTCCCCATGGCTCAAGCGACGCACAGCGCGATCCAAAACTTCTGTAAAAGTCCTCATCTCATCTATGGTGTTGTAATGCACCAGACTTACCCGTATGATACCATCATCTCCGCGTCCTAGGATATCGTAGACTGTACGAGGGGACCAACAGTCTCCGCTTATCAACCGACAAGGTGACGTTTCGTGAATCTCGTGTGCGACCTGATCAGACGAAAGTCCGTTTACAGAAAAGCTAACCAGAGACACGCGATCGTTACGATCTGATGACTGTGATCCGTACACAGTGTAAAGATCTGGGTTGTCTTTCAGATAGCGAAGGAGATATCCGGTGATGGCTTGTTCATGAGCAATAAGGGGTTCCCAGCCGATTTGGTCTTCCAGATAGTTGATGATAGGGACAACAGAATGTTCGAGCTCAATGCAATGATTTCCAAGGCCAAGCTTGATGGACAAAGCATTGGGCTCGAAGAAATAGTGATTGAGGCTGGTCAGCCAGCGCTGTTGAATCCGCCGACGAGCGTAAAGCTGAGAAATATGAGGACCAAAAACTTTATACCAACTAAAGATGTAAAAGTCGACATCCAGGCTTTTAACATCAATAGGGCGATGAGGTGCCATTGCTACCCCGTCAACACATACCATGGCGCCGGGTATGGTATGGACGAGGTCTGCGATGTCCTTTATAGGCTCGATTGTCCCGGTGATATTTGAAACATGGCCACAGCAAACAAGTCTTGTCTTTGGGGTTAAAAGTGGCCGCAGTGATTCCAGGGTGAGCTTGGGGTCTGTGTTGCACCCATTGACCTTTGGGGGAGCCCACCATTTGATGACTATACCTAGACTCTTTGCCAAGGCGCGCCATGCGGTGATTCCAGCTTCATGGCAGAGTATAGATACAATGATCTCTGAGTCTGCGTTGAGGTTTGGACGTAGAGAATTGGTCAATGTTCGCAACAGGCCAGTTGTCGAAGGACCGAACGCTGGACTCGTCAGGAATATTACACCAAAGTCTTTCAGCAGAACTTACCAATTTCGTCAGGATCAGCATTCACGAAGGAAGCTATTCTTGCGTATTGAGCAGCGCGGTTCTGAACATCAACATGGCTCTTGGAGTCCATTCCCCGTAGATTCAAGAGAGGATAAGACATAGTTTTGACAATGCTTTGCTAAGTGTTAGGATATTTTCATAATGTTTTTCAACTTGGAATGGACGACATGCCTCTCTATAGCGCCCTTATGGACAAGAGAGCCAGCACCATTATTGAGGCAGATAGAGCCCTTGTCAAGGCCGGGGAATTGCCTCCGGACGAATTCGGAGGCAAGTTGCGGAAGACGTCTGCGAATTGTCATGACTGCAGTAATGAAAAAAGCTTACTTGGACTGATCCGACATGCGCATGCGACAGGGAGGGAGATGTACTCTTATTGAGAAAACCTCCCCTCCACCTTCAGCCTTACCAAGTTTGACCATAAGCGTAACACAGTGCACATACTTTGTTCCCCGCCCAGTGGATATGTACCGAAAGTCAAGGTACGCATTACCAGGCCACGTTCTCTCTTAACCGGGTTATATGGTACATCTTGATTCTCAGCACTAATCCACAGGAGAAATGCACCGTCTAGGCGCATGCGATATCTATATAGTCCACTGTTCTTATTGCAGGTGTTTGTCTGAGATAATAATTAATAATCTCCATCTACGTGACTACATGCCCAGTGGATTTAATTACGGTCAGACTGTGCATTGGTCCTTGTGACATGTCATCTCGCCTATCTTGGTCTCAAGAGTGAGTTCAAGCCCATCATACAATTGTGGAACACGGTCAAATAATGTATAAAAACCCATAATGACCCGCGGCAAGCTAATCACCTCGGGGGCTTCACTTCACGTGGATCTATTAAAACTATAAGACATTCTGAATTGCATATTAATGCAGCAAAGCCGCCCAATGCAACTTGTCCCAAACTAAGGCGAGAGACGAGAAAAGAGAAAAGGGCAAAGGAGCCCATGCCAAATGCAGGCGAATCATCGGAGCTGACCCCGACGGTCCGACCCTCCATTGCACGGAACCATGTCCAATCGATACGCCACCTGCAATGGACCTGCAATGGACCTGCAATAATCAACAGCAGTCCCGACCTATTGTAAACACGGCACGAAGAGGGGACCTATAAGAACTTGCTTCAAATCCACATGGCCCTGAATTTTTGTTTATTTTCATGCCTAAGTGGAGTCTATCGACATAGCAAACGCTTTAAGCAAATGCATACATGGGACAGCAGAGGATACAGCGGCTCCTACATGTTGACGATCTCCATATACTTTGGTCCTAGTGCGTATGGTATACTGGCGTCTAAAGAAAACATGGTTTCTCAAGTTTTAATGGCTCTACTTACTAATGCTGAAGAACTATAGGGGCACTATAGGGTTGGTGTTTACATACAGTTATACCCTAACCTTATCTAATACTAAAGAGGAGTTATAAATAAGTCTAACTACTGACTACGAAAGAACGGACTTGTTCAGAAGCCAAAAGACGGTAAGATCTCGCTTTACCGTTATGGGAGAATGGCGCATATAAATATTATGTGGTGTACTGCATCTCACTCACCGAGTGGGACCAGCATATTATGCGGGGGCTATCGTAGAGGCGCTAGGGTCGCCCCGCTCGCGAGACACTTACGAGACACGGTGTAGTTCTGCATGTATGTCAACATATTTCAAGGCCCGTGCCGTGGTTTGTTGGGGTTCCACCCACGGTCCCGGATCTCGTCTCCATCGCTCCGCTCGCCTCTGTCAGATCTGATCTTTGTCACCAAATAGCTGAGATTGACCGTGTTAGATCTTTGGTAGGACTCGATACTCGTTACTCGTCGTGTTTACTCTGCTTCTCTATTTGGATCACAGACTTTTTTTCTGTCAGGATGCATATCGAGTCAAATTCGGATGCGAACCTGCAAGACCTGTTCTGTCAGCTTGCACGCTATTTTAGTGCCAACGAAGACAAAATCTCCGCTGCAGAAGCTTCCAAGTGCTTCCTGTGCCTTTCGTTACTCGATTCTGTCGCGCTAATTCGCCTGTTCTTCTTGCTGTGCCCATCTTGTGAGTTTCATCTTATTTGCTTGAGTTGACCCTTTGAGTCTGTGATAGCTTTTATTGACCTGCTAATGGGCAAATACAATACGCCACACCCTTGGTACTGATTATGCGGTGATGCCTACTGACATTAGTTTCGATAGTCCGATCAGTATTGTCGCACCAAGGTGGGGTGTCTGCTGTGTTCCCGACAACACCTTCTAGACCCAGCGACGATAACGACACCCATAGGCAGCCAGATCCTCCGGAGCCGCCGCCTGGGCTTCGTGACCATCAAAACTCACACGAAAACAACAGCTCGGGTATCCCTGGTTTTGAAGAATTGCAGGATCCAGTTTCCACAAACGATAATGGTCTGCCCACTGCACATTCAAGCCCGGCTGCGGAGAACGGTGGCGCCCAGGTCTCGGGAGAGATTGATGACATTTACACGCTTGAATCAGGTTTCCTAGAACCAAACACTTTCTACCAGCAACAAACATTGAACGAATTACAACACCCAATCTCAAACACCCTAACGGTAAATCCTTCTGACACGATGGCCTTCCCTGACAACGATAACGCCATCGGCAAAACACGCCTCGCCACATGTAGCGAACTAAGCTTCACAGCGACTCTGCGACAGCTTTTAGAAACATGCAAAACCGACAAAAGCCTCTTCCTCCGCAAAATCGAGGAATCCAAAGCATCTCTCCCAAATGGGCAAGGCTGGAGAGCCGCTATAGCAATCAAACAAGAAAACGCCGACATGCGGGATTTGTTAAGCATATATCACAGGTTTGAGTGCTATAACATTTACCGCCATGTGGCAGAGGCCGGATTTCACACTGGTGAGCATTGGATACGAGAAAAGCGGCTAGAGCTTGCCAAAAGGCTTTGTGACGACTTTCCTGAGCGGTTCCACGACACTAAAGCGGCCAATAAATGCCTCAACTGGGTTGATCAGGGCTGTAGATATCATGAATGGACTAAGATGTTCACTCAAGTGTCAGGACTTGGAATACTCATTGCGTTGCCTCCTGAGATACCCAGATCAGCGTATGTTCAACATCCCTGGGTAATTGCTGTGTCTCACTCTTACAGGTACACATCGAGATGCACCAAAGAGCATATGAGTGCGGCAGCCGCTAGGTTCGTTGCTCTTGGCATTAACGACCTTGTAAAAGATTTGAAGCTTTCAGAATTGGGGGATTACATTGCACGAAGGTTGGAAGAAATGACGACAGGCAAGCGACTTGGTATGATGCCCGATTTGCCCTAGCTTTTCTTTCTAACATATGCCTCTTTTAGAACCAAGCCAAAGACTTCAGCAGTCATCTACGCCACGATTGGTATCATCATTGGGCACACCAACTTTGCTCCAATCAGAACAAACTGAAAGCTCACCTGGCGCGATAACAATTTGCGAAGATACAGCTATGTTGGATCATGCAAGTTTCTTATCTCCATCAATGTTTGTAGATGATGATTTGAGCAACTGTATGGCCCTGCGTGCGCTCTCGGCGAGAATTTACTGACATGAGTCAGATCAATTGAGCTCGTCTGCATACCTGGGTTTAAGCATGGACGATCAGCTGCCGGCTTTTTCCTTCCCATTTGACGAGCTGTATCAACATCTCAATAACACCGAAGTGCAGATGGTAACTTGCAGTGAAACCATGGGGTAATCACTTGGGAATTGGTCCTTTTGCCCAAGACAGGAATATTGTGTCATGGACAGTATTGGAATGATGGTCAATTTCAGTTTCTCTGTTCAGATACTAAACTAATCAGAAAGCAATCCATCTCGTCACTTCAAGTACTAGCCGTCGCGCCAAGATATTCATTCCGCCCAGTAAGCATAGCTCCATGCTCTTTGGCATCAAGACTATCCTCTCTGAACAGGGAATATTTCTTGTTGTGCCATTCCACGCTGTTGATCTCTTTTCCTTCATGATTCTTGAACTTGGCGTCAAACTCAGGTCGCAAGAAGTATATGACAGAAAACTTATCCTGGCCAGCGGAATCAGGCGGGGGAACGACACGATGGAGTGACGAGGCCAACATGCCATTGGACAGGAACCGAAGTGAGTCTCCGACGTTTACCACGGCATGCCCCTCTTGAGGTGGAATAAACGACCAATCTTCACGTCCAGGTAACATGGCCTGCAGACCTTCAGATTTGGAAAAGACAACGGTTAGCGTGCCCATATCAGTATGAGCCATGTTACCGATTCTCTCGTCGCTGCTGCCCCAGGGCAAGTAGTTCAACATGGCCATATTTGCCGACGATGGCTTGTCCTTTCTGTGGCATTGTTTCAGGTCATATGGGAGTTGCAAAGCTTCTGACAAGATGGACAGAATGCAATCAGTATATTCATGAACCTCGCTCATGAACATCTTGAACAACTCCAAGTTATCATCGATGTCTTGTGGGACTATCATGGCATCATCACCAAACATGCCATTGTTGTGAATCTGATATATGTCAGCTCATTAAGCTCAGGAACAAAGCCTATGTCATTTGAAACATACCGAGAAACTCTCGTAGCCATCCTTCTTTCCAGAAAATGGCCCGACAGAACATCCGGCTCGCTTATAACTACAAATTTGATTTAGCAGGGCGGTGCGTAGAAGCATTTGCATCTAACGTACCCTAGCAGTCTCGAAGGGAGATACTTCTCCGTGCTGTACTCCTCCTTCTCTTCCAGCGTCATCTTGAACATTGACTTGCCAATGATGGAAAGCTGTTCAACAAGCTTTAGGATATCGCTTGTAGATGGATGTCGGAAGTCGAGATAGAAGAACCCATTGGTTTTGCATTCTGATACAAGATCATTGATAGCATTGGCATCATGAGCGAGTAGTCCTGCTAGTGAAACTGACGCGAGGTTAGCGGTTTTATTTGTGCCTATGGCCATGATGCCTTTAGAGAGAGCGAGTAAAAATGTGTCTCTTGGGTCAAGTTAAGTTCTGTAAACTAATTAGTCTTAGGAGAAATATCGACCCTTAAATACTTTTGACTTGTTAACATCCTTTCATGTCGCATGTTCTACAGTATAATTCCTTAAACTATTGTTTACTGGCGTTCTGAATCATTGACAATCTGATCTACAATAGCGCCAAGCATGCACACATATTAGCTTAAGATGGCCCCAACATACTCATCGCAGTTGATGGTGGCATGTATCAGATCATGAGGCTTATTGCACAGGCAGGTACATTAACCAGACATAGTCTTTACATGTGGACCAGGCGACCAAGGGTGTCCTGGGCGTCACTCTCTTCTCATTCTCCACTCATATCATTCAACAGGCTGACCATTGGACTAGCCGCCTGACTTTTTCATTCATCATCTAGTAGGGGAATGAACATAATTACTTGATAATTTGCAGTCTCACTCATCATCATCGCCGCCATCGCTCGCAAAGGATCCAGCCAGCAATATGAGAACACTCAATACAAAAGATTATAATGCACTGAGCTTGGCTCAGCCCACCAACTTCAATTCGATGCTCAAGTCTGGAACAATACTATGGGGCACTGGCTGTCGAATTCCTCACGAAGAGGCGGCTCGAATCGTTGCCTCGACGCCATATCATTTTTGCTTCCTTGATGCGGTTAGATTCCCTATTACCCAAAGACAGAATTCACGCCCATACGATAATGGAAAGGTATGAGTGACTGATGAGTGAATGCAGGAACATACGCCGCTAAATATTACTCTGCTTGTGAGCATGATTCGAACGATACAGTATCATTCACACGGCACCATGGTCCCGGTTGTGCGGATCCCAGGATGTTCACCAGAACTAGTCCCACATGCTTTGAACGCAGGCGCAGGAGGAGTGATCATGCCTCACGTACAAAATGCCAAGCAGGCTGAGGACTTGGTTCGACTGTCAAGATTTCCGCCAACGGGAGATCGAAGCTATCCTCCTGCTGCCTTGATCAACGAACATCAACATAAAACACCAGAAGGTCAAACGACGTATGATGTCTGGAATAACCATGCCGCTGTGATCTGTCAGATTGAGGACCTGGAAGGTTTGGAGAATATTGAGGAAATCTGCAGGGTTCCCGGCGGTATGTATCAATCTTGCGTAGACCCGAAACTTGTGCTGATATCCTTTTGCTTTAGTTGATGGACTATTTATTGGCACAGGTGATTTGCGACTATGTATGGGAATGGCTACAGGGAGTCTTGATGGCGATGAGCCTGCTTTCGTGTCGGCCCTTGAGAAGATACGAGACGCGGCCAAGGCCAACGGCCTGCCCATGATGGGATTCGGCATATCTCACTCTACAATGAAGAGCAGGATAGATATGGGATGGAATGCGTTTATTATTCATGGGGACATTACGGCGATATGTCAGTCTGCGATTCAGACGCTGGATTCATACAGTAGCGTCGCTCGTCGCATAGTTTCCAATGGCCATAAGAATGGTGAAAATGGGAATGGAGAATATCGAAATGGTACGAAGAGGGAGTGGAAGGATGACTAGTGGAGAGCCGTATACATTCTTTGGCTCATCAATTAGAGCCATGTTCAAATGTCATTTTGTTATTGATGTGAATGCTTTAACCACTACGTCAAACCGTCTAATAATCCACTCAGATGAAACTGATTTGTCGCGTACCTAGCTCTGCATGATGTGGAATCATATGGTAGCCATCCAATTCAGCAGATCAACTACGCCAAGGTGACCTTGAAGTTAAATACCAAGCATCCCTCAGCTCAATATTCTAGCAATACTCCTCACCACAATCGTATTCTTTCCATTATGACTAGTTCAAAGATCGACCTCCCTGACGACGTCCTCTTTTCCAGGCTCTTGAAGCTGGTGCGCGAATATCAGGACCAGACTATTGTTGACGACCACAGTCACGGTACACAATTTGGTTATCGTCATGTCCTCGACGGCACCTCAAGGCTGCTACAGAAGCTACAAACCCTTCATGGATATACCCTAGAACATTCGGGAGACTTTTTCATTGCTGTTCTGGCTCCAAATGGCTATGAGTTCATCATCGCCGTTCTTGCTGTGCTGGCATTTGGGGGAGTGGTTGTTCCTATGCGTGAGTTAGATAATACGACAATCAGACTTTAAAATAGCCAATTAACCAAACAACAGCTACAGGAGCCCTTCCCACTGAGGCAGCTTATATGCTCCAGCAATGCAACGCACAATACCTGCTCGTCGGCCCCGAGCAAATTGACCTCGGTGAAAGAATTCAAGCTGAACTCGAGATATCCACCTTGACCATTGAAGGCCAGGTTCAGATCGATGTACTACCACCGACAGCAGCATATGCCCTCACTCCAACCATGGCGGTGTCTGAGGACTATCCCAGCATCTTGTTCTTTACTTCAGGCACAACTGGACCCCCAAAGGGCGTACTTCATGCCCGCAAAACTATCAATAAGTATGCGCGAATGGCAGAAGCAGGACTCAATGATGACATTTGTCTCATACCCAGCGGAGCTTTTTGGTCCGTCTACTTTACAAAAGTCTTCCAAATGCTCCTCACAGGCGTTCGTATCGAAATTCAAAATTTCGGTCGACAGTATAACCTGATATGGGAGAGGTTCCGCGCCAAGACGGCCACCAAGATTGTTCTATCTCCAACCTTTTGGTATGGTATGATGCATTACTTTCAGCAGAACATCTCACAGTTACCTGAGCCCGAGGTTCAAGAGTATGTTGAAGGGGCTAGGCACCTTCGTGACGCTACTGCGACTGGAGCTATGCCTTCTAAGAGGCTGAAGGAGTTTTGGCGGGATGTCCGTGGTGGGAGGGCGTTGAAGGTTCTGTATGGATCTACTGAGACTCAGGAGATCTCGGTCTGCGATGGAAAGGTGGAATTCACTGAGGTAAGACGCACTGTAGTTGGGAGACGTCCCACTGACGAGAGGCATACAGAACGACCTCGGAACACCTCAACCAGGCGTCGAGGTCAAGGTAGATGGCTTCGAAGGAGAACTTCTTGTCAAGACGCCGTCTTTGTTTCTTGGGTATGTTCTTCTGTGCACCGGGGGAGAAACAATCACTCACGTCCAGCCAGTTACCTGAACAGACCGGAAGATTCAGCGGAGCGTTTCGACTCCGAAGGGTTTTTCAAGACGGGAGATGTCGTTATCTGTCGCGATAAGAAGCTCATCTTCCAAGGAAGGGCTAATATGGACCGTCAGTATCTTTCTTATCATTTCACTCTTAAATATCGACCATGATCTAACTTTCATCTTGTTCAATGCAGTATTCAAGTTCTACACCTACAAGGTTCCCCGCATGCAAGTCGAAGCATGTCTCACAGCTCTTCCATACATCCTGGAGGGATACGTCCTCCCAGTTGCAGATCCACACTGCGACACCCGTGTTGCCTCCCTTGTTCGACTCCGTGAAGGGGCCGGAAAGGTCAACTTGGAGAGAATCAGAAGCGACCTGGAGAATGAACTCCCGGCCTATCAGCTTCCGACAGTGCTTCGTGTGCTGAAACAGCATGAAGAAGTTCCACGGACTTGGTCTGACAAACTTGCGATGAAGAAAGTGGTACAAAAGTTCTTTCCGCAGGATAGCAATGATCGTCTTTATGATGAGGCGACTGAAGTCCTGGATGTTAGTGACTTCATGCGGGCCAAAACCTCCAAGTTATGGGATTTGTCAGGAATGCGGCAGTAGACTGCTTGGTGGGCATGAACTTGATGATAGAGTTGCATACATCACGAGTCCGTGAAAATACGACCTCTTCTCAATAATTTGTAAGTAAACACTATTTAGTGCTTCTATTTAATCCCTTCTCCTATGTGGCATGAGGAAGCTGCATAAGTTCATCAATCGACTTCTTGATAATTCGAAGCGACCACTTGATCTCTTCTTCCTTGATCACAAGAGGGGGGGAAATGCGGATGATGCCTGTGCGGCTGGATTTGAGCTAGCCAGAAGTCAGTAAACAGGTATATATTCAGCAACTACGACTTACTAGCAACCCTTTTTCCATCATCAGCTCGCACAGGCGTATACCTGTATGCCCATTCGTCTTGGACTGGTCAATGACCATCGCATTGAGCAGACCCCTTCCGCGAATCGTTTCGATGATGTCCGTCTGAGCCTGGATTTCTTTGAGTCCATCGCGCATGACGCAACCAAGTCGTTCAGCATTCTCAGCCAAGCCCTCTTCCTCGACAACTTGCAGAGCACGCATCGCAACAGCGGCTCCAAGTGGATTACCACCATATGTTGATCCGTGGGTTCCTGGTTCGACCGTGAGCATTACAGCATCATCTCCCAACACGCATGAGACAGGATACATGCCACCTGTCATAGTCTTGCCCAAAAGAACCATGTCAGGCCTGATGCCACTCCAGTAGTGGCCCAGAAACTTTCCAGTTCTTCCAATTCCTGTCTGAATCTCGTCACAAATTAAGAGAACATTGTGTTTATCGCAGAGTGCTCTTGCATGTTGAAGATAGTCGTCATTGGCAACAATGACACCTGCATCGCCTTGGATCGGCTCAACAATGAAGGCTGCTAGGCTAAATCCAGCTGCTTCAAATGCTTCTTCGAGTGCAGCCTTGTCATTTAATTGGATGTGCCGATCGGTTCCAGGGATGGCGCAGCTGATATTCGGGTCCAATGGGCCATAGTTGTTGCGCGACATGGTATCTGAAGCTAACGCGATAGTTGCTAACTGCAAAAGTAATTTAGCATCGATGAAATTAATCTCATAATGTTCAATTCACATACCGTACGTCCATGGTGGTTTCCAGCCGCCCCCAGCACGATAGCCTCGTTTTCAGGTACACCTTTAACCTTATACGCCCATTTCCTCGAGACTTTGATGGCAGTCTCTGATGCTTCGGCGCCGGTACTCGAAGGTAGAGCTCTGTCATACCCAAAAAGCCCAGTTACATACCGCACAAATTGAGGATAGATGTCGTTATGAAACGCGCGAGACGTAAGTGTCAGTCGTGACGCCTGCTCAACTAGGGCAGCGACGAGCTTTGGATGGCAATGGCCATGATTGAGGGCGGTGGAAGCAGCGTGAAAGTCGAGATAGTGACGACCTTCAGGGTCCCATACGGACGCTCCTTGGCCACGGGATAAAACGATAGGAAGAGACTGGTAGTTTTTGGCGGAGAAATCGTGTTCGGCTTTGAGTGCCTCTTCCGAGCTGACTACTGTCGAAGGGCCATGGCGTTCACCGTTGGTAAGTTGAGTGTGGCTTTCAATCCCCATGATCAAGGATGATGTTTGAAAATGCTGATGAAATGGTAAAGTGTTTCAAAAATGAAAACGGAGACAGAGATAGACTTCAGTTATTTTTCTAGTAAAGTAATAAATACAGAGGACTGCATAACACTCTCTTATATATCGGTTTTAATGCTCACTTAGCTTATCTGAATAAGACCATTTATGGATTGCCAGCAGTTATTTCAATATCTAGACAGGTCGTAATTGACTGCATAACCTATACATACTTCTAGTCTTACGGCAAGTGGATCCTGGTGTCTATAAATAGTTAAGATGTAACGATAAGCCAGCCGACCTTATCTAAGGAGCTTGATCTGCCAATTAGATCTTGCATAAAAATAGTCATACACTGAGCTTACTTAATTAGGCTAGTGGAGAAGGAAGGTAATCCATACGGCTAATTTTTATATATATTTAACACTAGCATACTCCTTGCAGTCTCGAGGCAAAAAGAGTTAGTAAATTTCGTCACCATTGTATTTTAATACCTTTATTACAGCGAAATTAGAGCCCAACATAATAAGGCGCTGTAATATAAGCTGCTAGTATCAATCCTTTCTCACCGAACTTTCTCATCTCTGCGGAAATCCTCGATGATATCCTGGTAGAAAGTATTATCCGTAAGTACATCCCATCCAGTCATCGCCATTGCCTTTCCAGAGATCACCGACCTCTCGTAAGCAATAGATGCCCCCGCCGCCTTAGTAAAACCAGCTGTATGGTTCTTCGACCCATCCCTCGCTGGGATACCAATGACTGCATGGAGAGCTGGTATAGCGTAAGACACATTTCCTTGATCTGTAGCTGCGGCAACAGGGCCCTCCGTCTTGAGGACTTTGATACCGTTGGCAGCTATGTGCTCTTGAAATGATTTGCATAAGGGTTCATTGACACGCAATTCCGAGTATCCGGCTTTTTCCTCAACGTCTAGCTTGCAACCGGTAGCAAGAGCGCCAGCTTCCATGCATTGACGAATTCTACCAGCCAGATTCTTAGCTCCACGGACCGTGGTACTTCTAGCTGTGTATTCTGTCTTGGTGAGAGCTGGAATCGCATTAGAAGAAGGTTTCGGTGCTTCAACAATAGCACCATGGATTCTCTCTGAAGGCAGTATCTGCTGCCGCAGCATCGAGACGTTGACGTAGGTTGAGACCAACGCATCAAGGGCATTGATCCCCTCCCATGGAGTGGCTCCAGCGTGGGCGCTGACGCCGCGGTATGTGCCTTGAACGTTGTATGATGCGACGTTGGAGAATCCGGCTGAGCCCAAGACGCCTTTGTTCGTGTACTCGTCATCCGACATTGGGTGCCTTCGATAGTCAGAAGCTTCATCTTAGTATGCGCTGATGGGGTGAAACTCTTACATCATCAATGAAACATCAATCTTGTCATAGGCTCCAGCATTGAGGAGGTCAATCTTTCCGCCTCCATCTTCTTCAGCCGGTGTGCCAAGAAGTTGTACCTTCCCATCAACACCAAACTTTTCCAGAACGTGAGATAGGGCAAGAAATCCAGTCACACTCGCTGTGGCAATAAGATTATGACCACATGCATGTCCCATTCCTGGGAGTGCATCGTACTCTGCATTGAAATTGACAGCCCTGACTCCTTTTCCACTAATGGCTTCGAATGCTGTTAGGAGCCCGTACGCATGTCGCTTTACGTGATGACCGAGGCCTTCCAGTAAGTCACAGATTGCATCATGTGCAATGTGCTCTTTGTATGCGAGTTCAGGATTCTCGTGGATCTGCCACTCCACGCATTAGAAGCTAGGGTCTGAGACTCTTGAAACATGGGTGATGCCCTCACAAGCTTATTCAAAGATTGGAGTTTGGGTTCAAGACTGGTAATGTAGTCGCTCATTACATTTCGTAAGTCTTCTTTTGATGGCAGGCTAGAATGATCCTTCACGGCCGCCTTTTGGTCCTCCATGGAAACAATCATATGGGATGAAATGAGATGAAACGATAAAAGTTGTTTTGTGTCAAAAGCAAAAGTTGAGGGGAGGTCGATCAGATTACGGATAAGGGCTCAATACCTTGCTCAAGACCTCGAAGGCGTCAAGTAAGTGGATGCCATGATTATCATGGCCATCTAGCGCTCGATCAATGAATGCTGTATGCACATCGCTATTTCTGGTCAAGCATTTCCCGTTGTACTCCTCAGTACTGTGGCGTTCTTCTGTTTCTAGCCGTGTCATTCCAATGGCCTCTTGAAGACGCTATTGGCTCTCCACGTTAGTGTTTCTTCCAATCAGATGTTTTTGGCGCAGTGACTCTCTATACGAAGCTCAACAGAGGCTTGACCGCTATTCTTTTGTATTGCAAGACTCATTTTCTATAGGCAACTTGTACTTAGATAGCCCCGCGGCAGCTTGCTCTAAATTTGGATGTCATCTATCTAATTCTTGACCCAACAAGCACCTTTACAGTTGACTATACCTCCGGCTGATACCACAATGAGTTTTATTGCTCGACGATCACTACTTCGGGTGACCACTCCTCGTGCTATCGGAGCCCCCTTAACGTCATACCAACATCTTCAACGCTTCTGGATGCACTCATCAGAGCTCAAAAACGTGATTTCTCACCATCAACGCACTAATACCGTCGCCGAACCTCCCATGGTCCTTCCCACTGCCAAATCTACGACGATTGAGCCAAAAACAATCCCTTTATCTATTCTACCGTTGAGAATGATCATTCGGTCTTTGATTATCACCTCGATCTATTCTTCTGCTATACTCCAAAACTCATCTCTTCGAATCCTGTGGATTATAGCACACGCTGAGAATACTATTCTCAGTCATGAGAAAAATCCCATTCTCAAATTCCTTCTCAAGGAAACGTTTTACGCTCAATTCTGCGCGGGTGAGACTCCAGCTGAAGTACGATCTACTGTCACCGGTTTGAGAGACATCGGGTTTGCGGGTGTTATCTTGTCACATGCCAAAGAAACTGCCGTGCAGGAGGAAGAAGCAAAGGGCACTACCACTCACAACATTAGCGAGGAGACGGCTCATGATGTGACGGCCGAGATTCAGCCCTGGGTTGACAGCGTAGTTGAGACTATCAAGATGACTGAGCCCAATGACTATGTTGCACTCAAATTCTCTGGTGCAGGCCGTCTGGCTTTATACAACTTGTCTCAAAACATTGGTCCATCTCCATATCTGTCCAAGTCTATTCACGATATTTGCACCCTAGCCCGCCAACGACGTGCTCATCTCCTCATCGATGCCGAGCACGATTGTCTGCAAGAGGGGGTTGACAAGTGGACCATGATTTATGCTCGAAGCCACAACTCATCAGTCGACACTGCAACTATTTATGGCACCTACCAGGCCTACAGAAAGGTAACGCCTGCGAATATATCACGGCATCTCGCAGAAGCTCAGGAAGGTGGCTTTACTCTCGGTGTAAAGCTTGTTCGTGGCGCCTACCTTGATTCTGACCCTCGTCACTGTTTCCATGATACGAAAGCCGAAACGGATGATTGCTATAATGCAATCTCGAGTGCCATTATTACCAGGCAGTGGGGTTCAGTTGTTGACGGAAATGGAGAGTTTCCTAATGTCCATATGGTTCTTGCTACCCACAACGCCGAGTCTGTTAACCAAGCTCGAGCAATCTGTGACGCCGGAAGGGCCAAGACTGGGATTGTCTTTGCTCAACTCCAGGGAATGGCAGATGAAGTTGGCTGCGAGCTTATTCAATCTAACTCCGGCAGAAATTCCGTCGCCTTACCTATTTATAAATATGTTGTTTGGGGGAATTTGGCGGACTGCATGAAGTATCTTCTTCGCCGTGCTTATGAGAATCGGGATGCAATTCAGCGCACGGAACGTGGACGAAAGGTTATGTGGGCTGAGCTTATTCGGAGATGCAAGATGCCTTTGTCTTTTTCTGGATAAGGTTCATGGGAACTGGAGTTGGAGTTTGAAACAGGAGAAGGAAAGAGTCTATGATCGCTGGACATCAATCAAGAGTGAGAGGTATCTGATGCTCTTAGTAAGTCCTATGAGACTTAAATTAGAACCCAGGCGCCCGAGTCTTCACTTAGTTATGCAGAGCTGGTGTATTGTCTCAGTTGTCTAATCCGTCCGTCCCGTCTTACCGAAACTCCTCCAGAAGTCCAAACTTGCCCGTAATCGTCCCAGGGTCCTCCTGTAACCAATAAAACATTGCCTTCTAATTGTTGTACAAGCGCCATGAAAGGTCATGTAGCTTCGTCACCAATGCTCCAACGAGTGCCCTCTATTCGTCCTTCTCAGCTTTCCTCATCCTCAGGGGTATCTGGTCTTCGGCCAACATTATTGAAACGCATACAAACCACAATCAGAGCGCCAGGCATCAGTATCAACATGGCTATGAACCAATGCAGGCCAAGCCACCTGCCTCCCCAGTCCATTCCAAGTCGGAAGCCAGCAGCCATGACCGGACCAGAGACAACAGCAGCTATTGCATTCAGCACCTCCACAGCTGAAAGGACCGCACCAGCACCGCAGCTAGATGCCATGGTCAACAGGAGACTCCTAAGGGCTGGATTCAAGCAGAAGTTGACTGCGGATAAGACAACTGCTATGATAAACATGACCAAGTTATCGGCGAGCCCAGCCATGCAATAAGCTATCACAAGGATGATTACGCAAGTTCGAGCGACCCATATATCTTGCGTGATAGCTGGAACATGAGATTGTCGCATAATCTTTTGAGCGAAGGGTAGTGCAACAAGGCATAGCCCCAGCTGTGTGAAGCTTTTGATTGAAGTGATAACACCAGCCTATCCTTATAATTAGCCTTGATTGGTAAATATCGCAGGCTCTATACCTCTGGCCAAGTCAAAGAGAATCGCTTTGCTGCATATTGTTTTGTGATAATCGAACCGATATCTTCGCCAACGTCAATAAAGAGGAGGCTGAAGATAAAGAGAGTCACTGTTGAATCGGACCAAAAGATATCCCGTAGCGATTTAAACGATTTTGTCAATAACTCTTGACTCCCGGTGCGGATCCTATACGTGAAAGACGTTTGGCCTCGCAAGCTGCTTGTATCCGATTGCTCACTCTTAAGGGAGAGAGTTTCAGGGATAAATACAGTCGTGATGAGTCCAAGGACTTGAAATCCCAGTGACATGAAGATAGCCGGCCACTCTCCACTGGAAATGAGGCAGTAAATTGCAGGCCCGCTGAGAAGCGTTCCAACAACCAGGCCAGTTGACATAACAACAAAAACACCAGATCTTTAATCAGAATTAGCATAAATGACCATGGGTCGGAAGCAAACGCCCATACCTGAGTGACTCTGGGACTGCATCGCTCGCCATTGCATAAACCATCATTACTGGAACTAATGGCCCGCCACCGATAATAGATATAATCGGGGCTACCCAAAGAAGACGCAGAGGAAATATATGAGGAAACCAGCCTAGAAGAGGGTGAGTTCTGGTTCAGAATGTCTCACCAGTGAAGACGTACAAATGATAATGCCAGCTAAGCCATACAAGACGCATCCCAGTGTCGCTATCATGAGAACTGGCTTGCGACCGTAAACATCAGCCGCGAGACCATAGGGAATGCTGAAGATGACCGTAGGAAGCAGCTCAAAGGTCGCCTTCATGCTCAAAATGATGGAAAGCTCGCCCTGCACACGCTCATCCTTGCAGCGCGGATCTGAAGTAGGGTCAGTAGCACCGTGGTACTGCCGACACAAAATACCCTCCAAAATCTGGCTGAGGATGGTATTGAACATATTGGGCGAAAGCTTCAAGAAAATAAACGACATGTATCCCAATGCAAGCAGTCGAAAGTGATGACGCCATGGGCTGTACTCGTCAACCTTATTATCCTCCTCAACGTCGCGCTCCTCTGGCTGCAAAAGCAACTCGTGCTCGTCAATCAGAATATCTGAGTCTGTCGCGGGGGCAGCAAAGCGACGCTTTGCGCCCGAAGAAATGGCAAGGCCGTGCGTATGCGCAGCACGGGGTGCCATGGTGAAAAACGTTGTTGTGTCGTGGTTAAGTTGGGTCAATTAGCGCGTAAGCAAAGCGAGCGGGGAGAAGGATCCCGTAAGGCTAGGCAACTGTGCTATGTATAGTGCAAGCACATATTACTATGTAACGGCCGGGGATATCACGCGCCCGCAGAGCTTGTCAGACGACAGCCGTATTGGATGCAATCGGACGTGGGGGCGTCACAAGGGCTGTATTCAGCAGGTATGTCAGCGAGGGGGTTTCATCAGGTGGCGAAGGGAGGGTTTTTGGCAGTACGTATAGCCACTTTTCCATGGCGAATCTCGGCCAAGATTGCCAGCGAGGTCAGTTACCTCTGCATTCGATATTTCATCGTTCTCGGAGGGATAGCACGTTTGCAGGGCGGGTGGACTGTTAAATGGACACGTGTAAAGCAACGCTCTGAAAAAAAACCTGACGTCACTGTCTGGCTTCAGAGCTTCTCTTGCTTTTGGTATTTATATTACGATAAATATTTAATTAAAAATTTTAAAATTATAATAACTATCTTTAAGGAACTAAATTAATTGTATATTTAATAGCTATACTATCTAACTAGCTACAACTAATTTTATTTTTTAGTATTTATAGTTTTCTTATAAATAATTAGTTATAAGTGCATTTGAAAATATTTAAGTATATAAAAGCCTAGTACAGGTTTTTCTAACTGTAATATAATTGCTAGTCAATCTAACTCTTTTGTCTGGGTATACATTTTAACTTCATTTCTGGTTGATTTATCCACGTTTCAGGATCCCTCTTCCATTCTGCAGCTTGGTCATCAGTAAATTGCAACTCATAGCCCTGTAGCAAATGAATGAGAATTGCTCTCAACATCATATCTGCCACGTACTTTCCCATGCACTGTCGCGGCCCAAAGCCAAACCTCCAAAAGTTATACCTGGATTTAACTGGGCTTAGAGATAGATGACGCTCTGGGCGATATTCAAGACTATCCTTTCCCCAGAACTGGTTCCGCTGATTCAGAGCATATGCGTCGACAATGAAGTTGGTGCCGGCGGGGAAGAGGAAACCATTAATTACACGGTCTGTTGGAATTGCCTGCGGAACAGAAAAGGCTGCGAGGGGCCGTAGCCGGGATGATTCTAGTATGCATGCCGATAGGTAGGTGGTTGAGTCAGTGAAGTAGCTGTTAAAATCTCCTCCCTTGGGGCTTTGTCTCCGTTCTTGTGCTTCATCAAGTATACGCCGTTGGTGCTCAGGGTAGGCGGCTAAAAACACGAGGTTCCAAGAAATAGCCCCCAAAGTAACATCTAGGTTGGCAAAAAGAGTCTCATCGAGAGTGTGCAAAAGATGCTCCTGGGTCATTGCACCTGAAGTCACAGCATTATAGAGGTCCACGATCGGGGGTCGAGATCCAATGTGGATAGCTCGATCAAAGGCGTCCCGATTAAACTCAATCCACTGCTCTTTGAATAACTCGAGAGATTTGTTGGTATCGGTCGGGAAAAATCGTGACCATTTGAATCTCGACAGACCGCCTTCTATGACCTTGCGAAATATCCCTTCGCGCAGAGGTGCAAGTTTAGCAAGAGTGTTTTCCATTTCCCTTGATAAGCGTCCATAAAGCACATCGGCAATGATCCAAAAAGGGAGCATCTTCAAGTCTGCTGCTGGATCGATGATTTCATTGGATAGGTTGTCTCCGGCTTCAAGGGTCTTGAAGTGACGCACGGTTCGTTTCTGTATAATCTCCAAGTATTTTGGTACCGCGCTTCGTATGAATGCAACTTCTGAGACCTCTCTGACCCGTTTCCATTCATTCTGGCTCACGAGGCCAACACACTTTCCAAGTAGTTGCCCCAGTAAATACCCAGAGTTATTATTGGCTGCTTTGATGTGTTTGTCTGAATCCTTGAAAACCTGCTGGACGTCTTCAGGTCTTGTGAGAACACTACGATAGATTAGACGGAAATGATATTAATGGCGCTGCATACGTACACTTCAGGATTAGGACCAGACCATATACGGTAAATGGGCCCATACTCTGACTCCCATTTAACACTGTTTTCTTTGCCGTGTAGAAACTTGGCTGCGTCCCCTTGACCACTGGGGAACCAGTATCTGTTTGAGGGAAAGGGTTTCCCGGCACCAATGTCGCGGACTTGATGAAGTCTGGATAAGAAGGCCTATGAAATGTAAGCAATTGGCGTGCAAAGAATGAAATGGCTGGCACACATTAATGATAGTTGACAGCAGCCAGTTCACGGGTCGGTTGAGTAGCCTCAAACCAAGAAACAAGAAAACGAGAAAGGGACCTATCAAAGGACTCCAGGTTACAGTCACCAAGTCACGAAGTGGGTGGGTCTGAGGAGTGTCGATCATTTTGATAGATGGGTTCGGATTGAATGCGTTTCATCAGTGGTCTGGCGCTACTGGCAGTAATGAATGAATATCTAAACTTTGGCTCTGCTCTATGAAGTTGAACCCATTTGGGTGGCTTGTAGCTTGAGCCCCACCTTAAGGTCCGGAGTCCCCTGCCCAATGATCTTGGCTCGGTAGTGGCAGGGCTATTTCGGTGTCCGTTGCTACCTTTTCGGCCCATAATATCGGTCACCATGGTTCAACCAATTGAATCTACTACCAAAGACACAGGTTTTCCACCAAATGAGACGTTGGTGAATTTTAATCATGTCCAAATCGTGGCGCTCTCTCCAAAACATCCTTGACAGCTGGACGGTCTAGCATCCTCTGAGCCCACTCACTCACAGCTGGCCAATCTTTTATGTCTACACCGAAGAGATTAAACATCCAAGGCATGGCAAAGGGAAGATACGACAAGTCTGCTAACGTGGGACGGTCTTTCAAAGCGATGTATCTCTGACCCGGTTCTGAAAGGCGTTTGTTGAGGATATCCCATTGCTTAGTTGTATTCTGGTGCAATCTAAAGTGGTAATTTAGTAATTATACCCACAATTAAGTACCGCGGTTAACAACTCACTTCTCGATTGTCCTTGGAAGCTGAACTGGCTCTTGTCTATTAGGGTACCCTTTCAAAAAGTAGAGCCAATACTTTGCCGTAGCCCTAGACCGTTTGTTAGCAAACATGTTCATGTATGTAACATCCCTAGTCGGCTTACCCAAGTCCAGCGGTCTGATAGGCCGTCCATGAAAGCACAGCTCCCTTCTCGGCCGCTGTTCTTCCTGTCCACTCTCCATTATCATCAGATCGGTCCGCGAGATATTGGAGACAGGCAGTGCCTTCAAAAACAATCACATCCTGTCCAGTTTCCGGATCTCTGTCCTTAAGAGACGGCACATAGCGCTCTGGATGGATTTTGTAGAACCATTCGTCCTTGGTATCGATAATGGAAAGGACGTAGGGAGTTTTTAGCTCTTCGGCTAGGATAATCGGTTTGATGTAGTTGATATACGATGTGGCGTCAGCTTCTTGATCAGCTTCTTGGCCTGAGATGTCTATATTCGAGCTGTACCTTTGATAATGTACAAGATCACCCTGCCATCGGCATCGAGGTCTCCTTTGACTATTTCGCCACTCGCCATGATGGTTCTTGAGATGTGTTCGTATATCCAACTAGGTGTTGTTTGAAGCCTATGTCTGTATCTAGATGAAATAAATAGCCATTATGAAGACCAGCGGACCGAACATCATATCGGCACTTGGTCTCTGAATATACCCTTATGGCCTCAAGTCAATGGCCTGTACCCAAGCATTCCTCAACGGCCAGATCCTCTCGGTCCGCCACCCAGCCCTCTCAGCTAGTTCATTCCATTTAGCTTCGGTCCTTTCCTGGCCATTGACAGTCATCATCATGTTGATGTCTCCGTATACCGAAACCCTGCCACTCCGAGTGTCGGATAGTACGGACTCTAGCACTATCAACCGGCTTGACTCGGTCGCAATGATTGCCTCCCGAATGTTCTTTAGAATTTTGACAACCGTCTCGTCATCCCAGTCATGAAGGCACCACTTCATTGTGTAAGCCTCATACTTGGGCAATTCTTCTAGAAAATTCCCAGATATAAGATTACCACGTGGTACCCGGCTTTCAAGGTCTTCAAATTGACCGCCTTTTGTGAAGAATGGAATGATGTGATCTATCACGGCCGGTCGGTCAAAGAGAGCTCCCGACATCCCGGGGTTAGCTCGTAGGAGCGAAGCTAGTAGAGCTCCGCTGCCTCCTCCGATATCCATGACAGTTTTATCTCCAATCTCGTGCCAAGGATAATCTACGAGAATTCCAGGGGCCATTGCCTTGGCACCCCCTCCAAGGGTCTTGTGTAGTTGCGGGACCCAGCCTTGGCTTTCAAAGTAAGCAAACATGTCCAAGTCGGTGTCGAAGTTGACCTGTGCGGCGCATCGAGTAGAGCCAGATTTAACAGCTTCTGGGATGCCTCTTGCAATATCAAAGAACTGATTGCCATACAGAGTCACCCAGTTATGCCATTGAGTTGCATGGTCCTTCAGTAATAGTCTGGATACATGGTTCAAAGCGTACTCCTCCGTCGCAGGTTCATAGGAGAAGATACCCTTAGTGTAGAGAGGACGAAGGATTTGGCCTAGCCTAAGTGGCGTTGCATGGGTCACCATAGCCAAGTGCTCCAATGTCTTTGAACCATTGGCGAGATGACCAGGAACATCCAGGTCTACCGCTGCAACAAGACATTTGGTATCAGTGTATCCTACATATCTGGTTAGTTAATTAATAACCGAATTGCGGATAAGATGGGTGGTAGATTACCAAAGAAATGATCCGCGAGGATAAGATGGGCCGGTTCCAAAATCAATTGCATTTCTCCCAGCTTGTCCACTACCGATGTAGCACGCTGTAATATCTCCTTGTCCGGCAAAGCTTTGTCATTATATAACAGCTCTTGCAATTCTCTTTTGACCCCATCGTTAGTCAGTATCGAGAGGAACGCTGTCAAAGATGCCTCTAGCTGGACAAGGGTTTGAATAAGCGACATAGTGAGCTCAAAGTGATGACGAAATAACAGCGATACTGCAGTAAGAGACTAGCACTTGTATCGTTCTACGTCGCTTAACGATCCAGGTGCAGTAGTAGAATATATACTTATGTGACAAAATGGTAATTGGTTGGAGGACGACAGGAGCTCTATGCGGAATGGTCGGCATGTGCTTTTCGGCCCGTATTTAATAGAAACCCCGGAGCAGTAAGACTCTGTCGGCATTCAAATTCACCGAAATAACATAGAAAGAATTCATATAGAGGCTATCCACTAAGATTTAAAGTGTTCATGAGTGCGACGTATAACAAGAATAACCGTTTAAGCCAATAACTGTGGTGTTGGACTATTAGGCTCGCGTAGAATAAGGGCTTCACTTTATGTAAACTAATTCAAGAGGATACTTTCAAATTATTCAAGGTCTACCTCAATTATGAAGAATAGCAGAGTGATCATGTGAATGCATCCCATCAAGCCAGCTCAGCGCCAAGTTGAGCGGCCGCAGCACCAGCTGCCAAACATCCCATACCAACTGCCTGGGACACCGCCTTCATCATGGTAGCACAATCTCCCACTGCAAAAGCTCCCTTGACCTGAGTCTCAAACATCTGACCCTCCGTCTTAATATCGCCCGTGGGCGTAAGTTCAAGTCCTAGCTGCTCAGCAAAAGGCCCATTAATCTGCCCCATCGGCCCGTGGGCCAAAAATCCCTCAACCACCTCCGATCCATCCTCGAACTTGATCACAATGTCCGAGCTGTCTGTGGACTTCATTGAAAGCCCCACGATTTTTCGATTGTCTACCGTGATGCGACTTTTGGCCCCTTCTGTACCAGTGGCTGTGAGGTCGGACTTGATCTGTTCTCCAAGACTGTCCCCTCCATTGGTATAAATCACGGCTTTATTAGAGAGTCGTAGGACCATGCGAGCAAGATGGAGTGCCATGGGTGAGCTACCACTGAAGTTCATACCCAGGACACCTGCAGATGGCTTGCCTCGATCCTCATACCCATGACAGAAGAGGCAGTGAAAGCTGATGGCGTTAGTGAATCTAGTGTTCCATCTTGGGATTCGATACTCACATTCCTTTAGCCCAGCATTCAGAGTAACCGGGAATATCAGGGAAAAGATCCTTCCATCCTGTAGCAAGGAACAACTTTCGACCTGTCCAAGTAATCCCATCCGCATCGACAAGCTCAAAACCAGAATCGGTTTTCTTCGCAACTTCTACCTGCTTATCAACAAACTGGAATAGGTCTGCATAACGGTCTAAGAGGTCTTGCCGAGCCTTTGAACGAAACTCGGCAGGTGACTTATGATCCCACGCGGCGAAGTTATGCATGTGGTTAGACGGGGCATTGCGGTAAACTCCAGAGTCAAAGACGGCTACTTTGTACACCTGACGCACGAGGCCGGTTGCTGCCGATAGTCCGGCAGGACCGCCCCCTATAACAAGGGCGTCAAAAGTAGTGTTTGCAGTCGACATTGCAAGAGAAATACAAGAGCGCTTGTATTAGCTTGTGTAAAAAAAGAAAAACCGTTTTGGTTTCAGAGAGAAACAAATGATCAAAGTTGAGAGATATTTAGCATTATGAGCTGCTTTTCCGGGCATTAGTCTCTTAACAACCGACGGGCCGAAGGAGTCGTACTGCAGTGATGCAGGACACCGATGGCCCGGTGTAGCGCGAGCCGGGGCAACTGCAGCTTGGACTTGCAGAAGCGCTTATGATAGAATCACGGTAGCAAACCAAAAAGGAGTAACACTACTGGCTTCTTGCGTAACTATGTATTCAGAGTATCTAGTAAAGGCCCCAATACGACATAGCAACACATCCTGCACCATGGACAGCTTGATGAACAACGAAGCTTTCAACACCGTGGCGATAATCCTAAATGTTGTCATCGACAGCCTGGAACTTGATTCCAGTTTCATTCAGAATGGAGGAGACTCGCTCAAAGCAACGTCGCTGGCGAACCATTTCCGTAAACGAGGAATAATGGTCACGCGAGAGATGATCCTCACGAGCCCTTCACTTAAGCATCTTTTCAGCCTCTTCGAATACCCATCGATGGGAAATTATGACCTGCAGGTTGATTCAACACCAGCAGAGTACTCAACTCATCTATCTGAGAGCGACTGGCAGACAGTCTCTCCCGCGGAGCCAGACGTTTTGTCCAGCCCGAACGGCTCTAGCTGTAGGACGTCATGTTCAAGCGTATGCTCCTCCGTGGCCACGTTAGAAAATGAAGTGTTTCCACCTAAAGAAAGCTTGTCGACCTATCGTCTCAAGCCGATATCGATGGCTCAAGGGGCCCAGCAGGCCACAGAGATGCAGTTGGCGCTGGTCCATGGAACTCTTAAGGATCGTCGAATGAACATGATCAGGTTTACCATGGTGCATCGCAACGAAGACATCAATAAAATTCGCGCAGCTTGGAAGTTTATTGTCGATCGAGTGGATATCTTTGATATGGCTTGGGCTGCGCCGTTTACTGGTACTCAGCATCCGCGTTTTGTGTGGGTCGAAGATCCATCAGAAGACGAGGCAAAGACAACCCTCATCGGTTCCAGGTTCACCGTTACAACCCAAGATACGAACAACGGTACCTCTGAAGTTATTTGGACAGTACATCATGCTCTGATCGACGGCATTTCCGTCCAGCTTCTCCTCCGCAACGTCCTAAGAGTCGCCAGCGGCCACTCCTCAAGCACCATGCCATCCTTTTGGAAATGGGCACAAGATCTCAAAACGTACCAAAAGGATAACGCCAACCTTGCAAAAGAATTTTGGTCGCGACAGAAGAAGCTTTATCCCGAGGCCAAGGGTACCCTACAGTTACCTAAGCCTGACACGAACAATGAACTCAACGAGGCCAAAACTATCACGCTTCCTATAGATGACATGCGAGGTCGCCTGGAAGTGGCAGCAAAGCATTCCAATGTCACGTTAGCCACCATGTTTTATGCAGCATGGGCGCTTGTCGTTTCTAGCTTCTCAGACTGCAGGACTGTTGTTTTCGGTGCTCTACTCAGTGGAAGAAATATCCCCATTGCAAACTCAGACAAGGTAATTGGTCCTCTGATCAATTCGCTGCCACTGTACACATTTGTAGATCCAGATGCTACAGTTCAAGAATTTCTGGCTTCACTGTTTAGGAGCCTTCTTGACCTTGAGCAGTTTTCCTGGACATGCACCGACCACGGATTTGGTCGGGGATATGACTCGACGCTGTCTGTCGAGACATGGCACAATGACTGGTCTGAATTCGACATTCGACCAGTTGCGACGTCCAAGTCTCAGCAGAGCGATGTCCCGCTGGGCGTAACTGTAAACACTGAGAGTCTTCAATTCCAGTACCATACGGACAAACTCCGCACTGTGGATGCTGAGAGAATAACTTCTTCTTATCAACTCGCCCTTGAACAGATCACTAAAGTACACACGCCCGTCGGGGTGGCTATGGAGGCTCTCGTGTCAGCACCAAGCCGAGCCCTCTTGACCAAGTTCGGTAACTGCATGTCAGGCCGAACCACAAGGTCTTCGGTCAGTGACGACCTCATCAGCTTGTTCAACAGATGTGTAGAGAAACATCCAGATGGTATTGCAGTCGACAACGGGGCTGTACAAGTAACATATCGTGACTTTGGCATTATGGCAAGTCGTGCTGCTTCCAGAATTGCCTCGATGATCTCCGAAGGTGACATTGTTTGCGTTCACTCGGACAAGTCGCTCAACTGGATCGTGGCAATCTTTGGTATCCTCAAGGCAGGCGGTGTATACTCATCACTGGATCCGATTCTTCCATCAGAATTGAGAGCAACCATGTTTCGGAATGCCAACGCCAAGTTGTTCCTCACTCCAAAGGCATGCCAGCTTTGCCAAACGCCATCGACGTGTGATTTATGCGACTCGATAGACTCAATTCTAGCAGATCCTACGGTAAGCCTAGACAAGAGCGACAAGACACCCAAGCCATGGGCCAATGCCTATCTCTGCTTTACGTCTGGTTCCACTGGGACCCCTAAGGGCGTTGTATGCACGCACGAGGGTCTGGTTGCTTTCCAGAGCGACCTTGAGGTGAGACTCTTTGCTCAGCCTGGAGTTCGC
The DNA here is from genome assembly GCF_900067095.1 of Fusarium proliferatum ET1. NCBI lineage: Eukaryota > Fungi > Ascomycota > Sordariomycetes > Hypocreales > Nectriaceae > Fusarium > Fusarium proliferatum. The sequence continues at coordinate 689,706 of NW_022194805.1, read as the reverse complement.
ATTGCTCAGGTCATGTCGGTTGCATTTGACGGAAGCATTCATGAGATATTCTCCGCATTGACACATGGTGCAACACTGGTTTTACCGTCTAGTGCTGATCCCTTGGGTGCTTTGGACACGGCTCACTCGGCGATTCTAACGCCTTCTATCGCTAGGGTACTGAACCCCGAGGACTATCCGATGCTGAAATGGGTAAGAGCCACTCTGTTGATGATTAATCTAAGACTAACAGAACATTAAGGTGTACCTTGTTGGCGAACCGGTTCCTCAGATAGTATCGGATCGTTGGTCCTCTGTCAAAACTCTATACAACATGTATGGCCCTACCGAGGGTACTGGCGGAGCAACTATCAAACGGTTGACTCCTGACGATGCAGTCACCATTGGAACACCCAACCCAACAACAAGAGTCTACATCTTGAACTCGCAGGGAAAACTCGCCCAACAAGGTATGATCGGTGAGATCTACATTGCAGGTGTCCAAGTCGCCCGGGGATACGTAGGTCTTCATGACCAAACTAAAGAGCGATTTCTCCCTGACACCATCATGAGAAATGGAGAAACCATGTATCGTACAGGGGATCGAGGGTACTGGACCGAAGCTGGTGAAATATGTTGCCTTGGTCGAAATGACCGTCAGATCAAATTGCGTGGATATCGTCTGGATCTGAATGACTTGGAGATTCGCATCTCGCGAGCAGCCCCCGAACTTTCTGGTGTTGCCCTAGCTAGAAAGCAAGATGAGCTCGTGGCAGTTGTTCAGCCAGAAGGTGTTGACATTCAGCAGTTGAAAGCCAAGATATCCTCAGCTTTGCCCCGTTACGCCATCCCACATCACCTTGTTGCTCTAAACAATATTCCCATGACGCCAGCTGGAAAGGTTGACTATCGCGCTGTTTCAAATGCTTGCGAAAGACTTCCACAGAGCCATAGTGAGCCTTTGAGCGACATGCAGCGGTTGGTCACCTGTGTTGTCTGCAAAGTCCTGGAGATAAAAGACACAAAGCGAGTATCTCTCGATTCGGACTTTATCAGTTTGGGTGGACACTCCTTGAAACAGATACGCCTTGCTCAAACACTGAGTGAAACATTCAAGACGCGAATACCTCTTCAACTGATCCTATCCAACCCGTCGGTTCGTGGGCTGTCAGATAGCCTTCAGGTCCTGCTTGGTCCAGACCAATCAAAGCCTTTGGCTGTATCTTGCGCGCGGCTTGGGGACAGGGTCTCGCCCATTGAGCACGAGTGGCTCGCCAAGTACCAATCTCCAAGAGGGACTGCTTCTTTCAACGTCTGTTTCGCTTCCACTTTCATTGAAGTATCGGTTTGTAGAGACAGGTTGATCTGGGCATGGAATCAAGTCTTGCAGAGACACAAAATCCTATCGTCGCGATTCAAACTCGATGGGGAGGCCTCAAAGCGATACTCTGATCAAGCACCACCACGCATTGAAGCTTTGTCCGATTTTGACTTTTGGAAACAAGCAAACCGACCCTTTGATTTGACACAGGAAAGCCCCATACGTGTCTTTGTGGCCAGGAACAAGCTTATGGTTGTCATCAGCCATGTTGTAGCAGATTACACTACACTCAGTCTTCTACTTCAGGATGCTTCTCGGTTTTATCATGGGCACCCGGTGCAAGAGAGGCCCATCTACGCGGACTCTACGTCATTGATGGATGCGACATCCGAATCTGTTATTCATTTCTGGAGGGATTATCTAAGCGATCTACCTCAAGCGCCAAAGCTATTACGTGATACACCATTGAGAACCACGTATCGGGGCTGCTCCTTCACTATACAGTTTGACTCCCAGCTTTGGAGTTCTATCGTGAAGCTATCTACAGCCAGGGCTTGCAGTAATCAGCTGTTAGCTATCGCAGTTGTTGCTGTTTGTCTTCACCAAGATGCGGATGATATGGACACTGTTATTGGCATGCCTTCAATGCACCGACAAACCGAAGATGAACTACAGACTATTGGGCTGTTTCTCCAACCTTTGCCTGTCAGACTAAAGCATTCCAAGGCCACTCGAAATTCGTCATTCCTTCAATCAACTCAATGCTCTATGCAGGCCGCAGTGGCACATGCGACTTGTTGGGATAGCGTTGTTAATGAGCTTGGCGTAAACCACCAATATCCCAACCATCCCATTTTTGACATAATGGTCACGTTTCTAGATGACAGAATGGTTAGCCAACTAAAGTTGGATATCCCATCTTTTGAATCTCGCCATATATGGGCGAATGGTGCCAAATTCAAGCTGATGTTTGAGTTTATGGAGGTTCCAGATGGTAGCCTTACGCTTAGGATAGAGTACGATGACTCGTGCATTTCACTACCTGAGGTGGAAGATCTTGCGTCCAGGGTAAAGGCCACATTGGAGATGCTACTAGAAAGTGATTTCGATTTCGACCGGATTTTGCGCTAGGTATCAAGCTTCCGCAGCCTTAGATCACATTTATTGATAAAAAGCAAATTCTTTATCCTGCAGGAGAGGCAATTTCATAGATTATCTCGTTATGGCTAATAGACTCACCATCATTGATCTGGTCTTTCAACTGATTGATCTTCAACCATCTGTCCCTTGCCTTGCGTAAATGACTACTGCATTACCCTGCATTACACTGTATTGGATAACAAAGTCAACGTTAACCCGCCTCTGGAGAAACGACCATCCCTGTTAAGGATGTCGCGAACCTTGAGGGATAGGCGATACAAAATGCACAATCTTATACGGCCCGAAACTTAGCGGGGACATACCGGCCGGAGCCTTACCAGGGGTTACCGACCGGAGACTTAGTAGAGCATGGCGGTCAGAGAATCACCAGTAGCCAGATATATACAAAAGCTTCAAAGTGGAAAGCCAGTATAGCTTTGATATAGAGATATTAATACATTGAATTAATTTATATAATACTATAGTGTGTTAAAATAAGTATCTGAAATATTTCTAAATATTATTTAAATTATGACCTTAACTGAGATTCTTTCTCCTCACATGAGAGACATTGTGGCCGCAGTTTTGCCAACAGTCTCATCAAATCTAAGCGACAGATCTTCTGATAAGATAGACCTTGCCACAGCTGAGAACTGGTTAATTAGGCCTGAGCTTCAACGTCTCTGCACGGAAGCTATTCAGAACCACCTGACTGCAGACGTATGTGTCAGGTCATGTTACCTTTTGGATCATGGAGCTCATCTCTACATTAGCATTTGTCTTATTCCAAAGGCTTTGGTGGCGACGCACTGCTGCTTGCATCAGCAGCTGACTTCTTCAACACTTACTTCAAGCCGCTCAACCCTGTCCTCTCAGAGCACATAGTAGCTACGCCTGGCGCCACCTTGTGTCTTGACTCACTTTTATTCAGCATTTGTGATGAAGGGGATATTGTGTTGGTACCCGCACCGTATTGGAGTTTGTAAGCCATTCAATCCTCGAGGCAAGGACTAATCAGACGCAGACGGTTTTGATTTCCATTTCAGACTCCGGGCCAAAATAACGATAGTGCCAGTCATAACAAAGTACGAGATACCTACCGATGGGTGTAACTACGAAATACTTCAAGGCTCTTTAGCTTCTTCCTTGAATGAAGCATATGAAAGTGTCTCAGACAAAAGCCGTGTGCGAGCTCTTATCGTGACCAATCCACATAATCCATTTGCCCAGTGCTACCATGAAACAGATCTCAGGGAAGCAATTGTCTTTTGTCAAACACATGGGTTACACTACATCTCTGACGAACTATACGCCATGAGTGACCTGCAACGAAAACATGGGTATGACGGTAATCGCGGAGTGCCTTTCACCTCGGCGCTTAGGTTGACTCATGAGAGCCCTGAGTTAGCTCAAAAGCTTACGACCTTGTCTCCAAGTAAGATTCATATCATCTGGAGCTTGAGCAAGGACTTTGGTTCAAGTGGCTTGCGTCTGGTAAGGTTGTTCACCCTACAAGTATTTTATTAACTAACATATTACCAAGGGATTCCTCATAAGCCAAAATCCCAGCTGTAAAGCCTTACTAGCTTCAGTCTACCTACTGTCAACTATTCATACGTCCTGTCTATCCTCCATCGCAGCAACCTATCTTCTCAAATCAAAAGAGCTACCAATTCTCATAGAGAAAGCAGCAACACGTCTTGAAGAAGCTCATAAAACTGCTATTACACGGTTCCGTAAATGGGGGTCTCCATTTATATATCCGCATGCTGGTCCCTATGTAACTGTGAAGTTGTTAAAGCAGGCCAGCAATCTCGAAGAGGAAGATGAGGGACTTGAAAAGCTGAAACAAGCTGGGATCGTGGTGTCAAGACTTCGTGGCTTTGCGGGCTGGAAGGAAGTTTCTGAGAATCTAAACCACTTCGGCTGGGTTAGAATGACGGTCGCAGTTCCAATGGAGAGACTGCTTGATGCTTTGGATAGGATCGCGGATGCTTTGAAGTACGAGGAGAAAGAAGACAGGATATAAGTGTTAATAAAGAAGGTTATGACTGAAGCTTATCAGAGGTAGCTATTTGGGATGCTACATAACATGACTAAGTATAGTATTGCTTTTGTATTTCGTTTTGGCTTGAGTAGCTTATGTAGATGTTTAGTCACCACTAAGTAGATCCGCTATGTAGAGACTTTGTAAGATGCTCACCCCTGCGAATAAACAATGTGCACATCTGAGCAACGAGCCTCCTTTGTCCATCCTCTCCAGTTCCACAAACCTCCTTAGACAATTCATAAACAATCTTCAAAGCTCGCTGGATCTCCTTATGAAGTATTCTTTTTGTCATCGAAATCTGCTCTTCAGGGTCCAGTTCAAATACGCCAAACTGTAAAACTGGCGAAGTGATTGCTGAATTTTGTTGATGACTCCACGCCTGACCCTGAACCATGTCTTCAAACAGCACCAGTATGAGATCCAACACTGAGCATACAGTCATGTGACAGCTACGACAAGCTTTGTACTCTTTCTGATCCATTATGGTGGCTAGATCTGTCAAACATGCTTTATTAACGCGCAGAATTTCGTCGATGGAATGCGTTTTGGACCGGACATGGTGTTCAAGTATGAGTATGATCTTGGACAGCGCCGCAACATGAGGAAATTGGCGACCATCGAACTGGATCTTCCTTGTAGCAGATTCCAAGGATGCAGCTACTGATGAGCTCGAACATTCTGGGCTAGGAGGAAATTGTGGTGGTGGCCCCCCGCTTGCGTGTATGGTTGAATCGCCGTCCATGTCTATCATGTCGAGCGTCATGTGATCCATATTGAAGTCAAAGTTCAGACCTGATTGGAAGTCATGTGACCTATCGGACTCAATGGTCGAGTCGCCGTAGAGCCCGGCACCTGCAGCACTGCCAGTACCAGTACTAAAGCAATCAAAAGCGTCGAAGTTTGCCGAACTACTCAAAGGTGATGCCAGAGCGGTTTGTGACAAGTCCAAACTGGCGGAGTTATGCCGTGTTCGTTGTTGGTCCTCATTCTCTTGTGACAGCCCTTGATTTCCCCCTGTAATTTGCGATACTTGTTTATTCTTGCGTGACATTCTTCCAACCATAGAGACTTTGTAGCAGCACTTGAGTCCCGCTTGTCGACACCGAGCGCAACCTGTCTTTTCTCCACTGCACCGAACCTGATGTGCATGCTTGTCAGCCTTGCCGATCCCCATTCACTGCGGCTGGTTGGTTCTGGTATACCTTGGCACTATGGCATTCAGTGCATGCGGCTCTCAATCGAGCAGGCTTTTCCCTCTGTTTTTCGGTCATGGCACCACGAAGCCAGGAGGGCCGGAAATAGGGCAACTGACACTACCCTTTATGTGTCCTTTCAGAATAAATACAGCATGGGTGCGATCGACTTGGTTCCCAGCGGGGACTTTATTCTTGCTGTCCCTGGTTTATTCGTTAGTGGCTCGATTATATCGATAACAATGAGCAACCAACGAAATCTCTTGAATTCTCAAGATCTTGAACTGTCAGCTCAAGCCGGGCAGAGTTGTGGATCGTGAATCATGATTCAGCAAGGCCGTTGGCTACTTAAAACTACCGGCCATCAAGGTTGCATCATCCCACGTCCGCTAAACGAAAATCAGTCGGAAATAGCGCAGCCTGCACCAGTTTAGGTCATTCGTAATATCAATCAAGCATAAAACTACTGCCTTTAATTATTCCGCGTAGCGAGTCCGCTCACGCAATGGGCTAGATTCTCCCACCAATACCCACTTCACTGACATTGAGTTCATCAATGAAACCCTTGTGGACTTTTTCAATTGCTCGTACTTCGGCTTTAATCTAGTATAGTACTTGCACTTGAGGCTTGTGGCTGAGCGCTTAAATTAGTAGAGGGAACTTGGTAAAAACCCAGTACTCTGCAGCTAAGCCTTGTGCAGCACTGTCTCGCCCCCCTAAGGCCCACCCGCCCCATCTTCTTCGTCTTCTTTCTGCCAGGCGGCTAGCTTTCCTTCAGTCTTCCACTTGCGAATATCTTTGACAGCGTTCTCGCAGGCCCCTCTAGCCAGAGCTGTATAATTGACCTCTATATCCTTAGCAGCCTGTGTTCCAGGCTCAACGTTGTCGAGTTTGAGTTCATACATGGCTGTCAGGAAAAGTACAGGTCGTTCGTCGTCCTGTTGCCCATTTGTGCCGTGAGACAGTAGGAAGGTACTTGTGGCGCCCGTTGAGACTGTTTTTGCTTGAACCTAGGTGGGTGTGAGCGGACATCAATCAATGCCTCGGAATGGAATGTGGGGGCGCACTTACATGAAGCGGTGGGGCGATGATAACATCCTGGATCAGATCCTCACCAGCCGCTGTATGGACCGCACCATCGGCAAGGGTGAGCTTACGACGAAATTCGTTCTTTGTACCTGCTAAAACCTCACAAGAGGCTACATACGGTGCAAAGTCGTGGGGGTTGCGGCCTCCCCGTCGAATCCCATACCAAAGTTCTGTCTCATTGAGAACAACGTTCTGATCTGGGGGATTCACGGATTGAGTGAAGGCAATGTTGAAGGTGAACATCGACTGGGTCATGGTCTAACAGGGGGTAATGAGCAAGATTGACTGAAAGTAAAATATACCGAATAAGTAATTCGTATCGGTCGAGCAATGCAGATGAAGCAACAGGGTTGATGATCTTACTCAACAGTCAGTCATGTAGAGCGTTCCATGCTAACGCTATCTATATACATTTCGTGTTGAATCAATGCAAGCGTTCAAGTCAGGAGCTAGATATGTTATTTGCAGCTAAGATTTATGCCTGAGAGCTTAAATCAGCTCAGAGAACTTGGAATCATGCAAGCAGTGATTGCTTCCGGCTTTGAAATGACTTTCGGCATCTGTAAAGTGGAAGGAACGCTTCGGCCCGCTTTGCGAAAACAAATTACGAAAAGCCGAGAACCCTGGTGGCCTAACAAGCCTCCTGGTTCCCCCGTTGGAAGCCACCAATGATAGACCTTCAAAAGGTTCCTCATGAACAGAGCTATCAAGGTTGCCGAAACAAGCATTTCGAAATGGAAATAAGTATTATTTAAGGTGATAAGTTTAAGTATATAGTAAGATTTCTATATAGCAATTAAATTTAGGCTTATTATATTGAGAAACTGCTTTATACTTGAAATATATACTGTAAGTATTAAATGTAAACTATATTACCTAAACTAAATTATTTACTTATTTATTAATAGGGTTTTAAATAAAATTATAATAAACTATCTAAATACAATGAAATTTATAAACTTTAATATATATCAAAATTAAATATTTTATTGTTTAATAATAATATATCTCTTAAGTTAATTTACTTTTTATTCAGTTTTTATTATATGTTTAAATATATAAAGAATTATAATAGAATTAAATACAGTTATATTCTTTTAGTATTGCACTATGTTAGCTAACTGGTTCTATTTCCGAGACCTAAACATAATCTCGGCCTGTGCATCAGGAAGGATTGCCAAACCGTAATGAATCTGACCTGGCTTGCCCGTGCCCTTCCTAAGTTTGACATCATAGTTCATAAGTAGATGCGCGAGCACCACCTTAATCTGAGCGCTGGCGAAGAACCGACCCGGGCATGCCCAAATACCGTGCCCGAAATTGATGTTGTCAAGACCTGTTGATGCGTGCTGGTATTTAGTCTCGTTCCCTGGAACCTCACGAAGTCTAGAGAAACGAAATGGATCGAATGTTTCTGGGTCAGGATATACTTTGGGGTCGTGGTTAATGAAGTGGCTCATGATGGTCATACGTGTCCCTGTAGGAAGAACGTCCCCGGTAGATGTCTTAAGTCCTTCTGGACTCGTGACGATACGGGGAATATTGACTGTGCTGCGATTAGTACGATGAAACATAAAGTGGGAGGATGTATTTGTCTACCTAGTGACGGAGGACAAAGGCGCTGAGACTCTTTGGCAAAGCTATCAAGCTTTTTCAACTTGGCCAGTGAGTTCTTATCAATTACGCCATTTTCTCCAAGAACTTCCATCAGCTCCTTTCGCATCTCCTCGACGTCTTCCTCGGGAGTGGCAGCCAGGTCAAAGACGATATAGGTCAAGGCGTTGGATAAATTGTAGATTGAGGCAAATGTTGCCAGGAGTTGATCTCTGCCAAGCTCCTGAACAGTTGGGGCTGTTTTGTACTGCGAAATGAACCAGTCGAGTAAATTCCCCCCAACAGGCTTCTCTTCGTTAGCCAAAGCTGGAGACGAGCCCTGTTTCTTTTCCAAGAGTGGTGCCAGTTTCGCCTCATTATTCTTCCTCTGACGCTTCAAGCTTCGTACCTGAGGGAGAAAAGGGGCGACAAAAAACCGGACCGGCTGAGGGATCATCTTTAGAATCATCCAAGCCTTTGAGACGTCGGCTGTATAGTTGACATTGGCTTCGACCCAGTCTGGTTCACGACTCAGTGGAAGTCCCACGAACGCCCTTCCAGACATGAGAGATGCGACTCTGCACATGGCCTTGCGAGCAATAACAGGCGTCCAGTCCTGACATGGGCCGATTGTGTTGGAAATTGCATATTCGACCTCCTCGGTGAATGACTCGAGAACGGCCGGGGTGTTTCGGGTGAGAACGTTGCGCATTGCTGAGTCGAATTCGTCTGACTTGGTACCCATGTAAGTATATTCTCCGAGAAAAACATCGTAATGGTGCTTTCTGAATCCTGTCAGTAGTTGAACCGCGAGCTATTATCTATCGGCCGACTTACTTAATTGACACAACTGACTCCGGGAGCCCACGGATGGTGTCTACATCGGCGGGTGGCAGAACAGCCATTTCCATACCTGGCAGTTCGAGCATAAAAGGCGAAGTCGGGTACTGCAGAAGCGAGTCAGCTCTCAAAGTTAGAATCGGATCAGGGACTGAATGACCTTTTGGTACGCCTCGGTAAGAATAGCCAGCACATTATTGTCTCGTAGTTTGAATACCGGCAAATTATGCTTCTTTTTCGGTAGGACCATGCGATATAGACCATAGGTCATTGCGAGTAGTAAGGCAATGCCGTAATGAAAGGGCACATGTTGTAGCTTTGCAGCCTGACTAGCTGAAAACTGTAGCAATCCCATCGTGAAGAAGTGGAATGATGGTAAAAGTTCGATGTCTCTTCTGGGAAGGCTACTGCTTTCGAATGGTTATGAGGAATTGAAGGCACAGACACCACATAAGATCAAAATCAGTGTCCAATAAGATAGTTCAGATTAGGAAAACATCGTCGCGGGCCGTATGATCGATCCTGTCCACCCTGCTTACAGTATTTAGGAATCTAACCCAGCACCATTTCGGCAGCACTAACGATCTGCGCCTCCAAATACCAGTAAAATGCAGCACACCGACATGGTTTGGTACTTTGCTTACGGCTCCAATATGGCCAGCACAACACTCAAACGACGGCAGCTAAACCCAAGAGACTCTCGGCCTGTCGTTGTGTCCTCTCATGTTCTTTGCTTCGATGTGTTCGGTGTCCCATACAAGGAACCCGCTATGGCCGGTATTCGGGAGAGGACTCCAGTCGATGACGCAAAAGCAACGCCTTCGGTGCACGGGATGGCTTACTTGCTATCACGGGAAGAATATCATCGGCTGATAGTCTCCGAAGGGGCGGGCGTAGCCTATGTCGAAATGGAGTTGCTAGCCCGGACCTGTTCAACTGTGTTTACGGAGCGAGCGGCGACTTGTGAGGAGATTCCGGTGTGGACCTTGATGGCGAGATTTCCATTCCGGCCCGAAGCACTTCCGAGCGTTCGGTACATGGTAGGCACTGCGGGCCAATGCTTTGAATCTGATCTGACTTTAGCAGGGGCTATTGATTCAGGGAGCCGAACAATCCGGCCTGCCAGCCTCATACCAAGACTATCTACGTGGTTTAACTGCGTATCACAAAAGTCTTTCCAAGTACGAAGAATTCGGCGCGTCGCTCCTGATCGGCTTTTGGATGCCTATAATCAATGGTATAATGAAGAGAGCTAAGCGAAGAACTAATTCGGATGGTAATGCACCGCCTTGGGTCGGGGAACTGGTTAGGTTGGTTTTTATCACCATGTGGCTCTACTATGATACCATACACAGCCGTATCTGGGGTCGGAATGGTGGAAGGAATTTAGTTAGAACTACTTAAAGATGGCTCAGTGCTAGTCCAAGTAAACCTTGTTGATAATCTACTTGATTAACCATGGCTCCAACACCCGATGAATACTTGTCGCAGGCCCATGCCCTGCTGAAAAGAGTCCCGTTGGTCGGTTAGTAATAAAACACTTGCCATCATGCTCCGTTACTCACAGGAAACACAGATGGACACAATGACTTTCCCTACATGATTCGAGGATGGTTTGGAAATAACTTTGAACTCTTCCATCCTGGGATTCATAGTATGCCTATTGGCCAAACAGACCTAACACGATTGAGAAAGGGCCTCATTGGTGGACAATTCTGGAGCGCTTTCATCCCAATGTTTGATTACTTCAATATTTGATTTCACTGTGCCTATCCTGATTCTTCTTAGTCCAAAAACCAATGATACACTCGGCAAGCTTGAGTGTCTGATAAAGACTTTGCAGCAGATTGACACCATTCATTTAATGATTGAGAACTTTTCTGATCATTTCGGGGCGGTAAACTCATCAAAGGATATTGAAACAATTTTTAAATCAGGAAGGATTGCTAGTTTGATCGGTGTTGAAGGACTGCATCAGATTGCTGACAGTACTTCCGTTCTGAGGCTGTTCCACAAACTTGGTGTCAGATATATCACTCTCTGTCACGATGACGATAATCGATACGCTGATTCCTCGGTAAGTATTTAATCACGGTTGAATGACTTGGTTAACGTTATGTCAGAACGGAAAGAGTACCAATGGTGGTTTATCCAGCTATGGCCTGGATATAATACGTGAAATGAACCGTATTGGCATGTGAGTTGCCCAGAGTTGTTTTTGCGACAATAGTGCTAATATTTACCCTCACAGGATAGTCGACTTGTCGCATACAACTACAGAAACTCAGAAACAAGTTCTGAGTGTCTCTGAAGCCCCAGTCATTTTCTCTCATTCCTCCTGGTAAGTCCTCAGCTATTAAGTAATTAGGAATTAATAAATCTGACCAACCCAGTAACTCGCTACTACCCAGTCCTCGTAACGTCACAGATGAGATCCTAGATCTTTTAAAGACAAACAACGGCCTTATAATGATCTGCTTTCTCCCTGACCTTGTCAGCGCCAACGGAGTCCAGGGGGCTATGATCGATCAGGTCATTGACCACATCATATATGCAGGTCGAAGGATAGGCTTCGAGCATGTTGGCATTGGCTCTGACTTCGATGGTATGTTAGAAGGTCCAAAAGATTTAGATGATGTGTCCAAATACCCGAAGCTTGTTGAAAAGCTTTTCGAGCGTGGACTCTCAGAAGATGTTGTCGCACAAACGCTTGGTGGCAATGTAATTCGGGTTCTAGGTGAGGTGGAAGCCGTGTCAAGAGAGCTCAAAGGCCACGTACCTGTATTATCGGATCCGATAGAGGAAGTATGGACATCAGAACAGAAAGATATACTGACTAGGATGGGAACGTTGAGGAGTTCTCGGGGTTCTGGTACCAACTTGGCCCTTTAAATAGTAGGATGAGAGGTTAAATAAGTCTTTTTGCAGGAGTGTATTATCAGCATTTACAACACAGTATGCAATAGAAGGCAATAAACTTTAAATGGCTGTTATGTAATACAAGCTGCTACTAACAGCTTTTACTTTATACTGCACTATATAGAGATACATGCTTACAGTACAAGATATATCTCATTGAGATGTTATAAGATTTGACTATTAACTAATAGTGTAAGACTTTAAGTCAAGAAGAGATTACTATTCATGCTGTAAAGCATATATATTAATATAATAAAACCCCGATTCATTGGTATGTATTTATGCTAATGAACCTCTTCAACAGTCCCACTTATAAAATTGATCTATCTACGGAGAAAGAAGTACTTGATCTTCGCGACGGTTGGGCACTTCCAACATATCATCCTAATACTGAACTACATAATCAGGAAGGCTACAGAGACAGCAAGAAGCCCGACCACTGCACCGTGGAGTGACATGCCCCGAGCTGCATCACCTGTGGCCGTGGATGGAGTAGGCATGGGCATTGAAGAGGTTCCAGCGGTTTCTTGCGTCTCGTGTGCATGAGTTCCAGCAGTGGATGTTATAGCACCTGGCGTGGGAGTCGCGGCGGCCTCTGGAGCCTGGAGCTTTTCAGCTCCTTCGGTAATGATGGCAGGCTTCAGGCCGGTTTTGGTGTTCATTTCATACTTCGACAAGGACGTGGTCACCTTTACACCGGCTGAGTTCTTGGTCTGGATCCAGATGTGGCAGCTGGCCTCCGCGGTCTTGATCTTGCAGTTCAGGTCCTCAGAGCTAAGCATTGAAGGTCAGTTTGGTTGACGGGGGTTGCTTAACAGACTGGCTCACAAGTAAGAAGCCTTCTCGTTCCCATCAAACGAGTAGTTGATGGACAAAGTTTCTGGCCCAACGACCACGGTCTGGGTACCGATAATTTCGCATTGAACGTTGTCGACCTTATCGCCGCAGTGAAGGGCGAAGGTGGTGACTTGAGGGCTTGCTGCTACTACGGTACCGTAGACTGACTTGATGCCCTCAACAGGGAAGAGAACATCAAGAGTTGTTGTTTGCGCAGAGGCAAGGGTATACAACAATGGGGCGAAGATGGTGGAGGGTTTCATGGTGATGCGAGATGGTTGATTGACACCAGATCAAAAGAATCGAGGAGAGCAGGAAAGAGCAATGATCTGCGTAGCAATGGTCCTGCATAATCTTGATTGGAGCAGTTCCTCTTATTAATTACACTATCTGCTGAGCCATCGGTCCGGACACTTTTTCTGGCCCTCGGACTCATTCTCTCCCCCACGCCAAGACTACAGGCACAGCACCTTGATGGTCGACGCCACCTCGCGTAACACAGAGAGGAGCGGAGGATGGTCTGGACACTTTGTGCAAAAAATGAGATCTAAAAGAGCCAATCGGCTCCCGAAAATTGGCATTATTCGCAGTTCAAAGTTTGTGGCTGCATCGTGCGCCAGAGAGGTTCTAGCTCATTGTAATTATTATGTTAGTCGATAAGAGATTCACGTAATTAGAAGCTACTTCAAATGTAAACACTCTATTCCACATTTAGTCCGAAATGTCATACCATGATCGAGCTTCGGTGGCCGAAGCTGGGACCTGAGCGCCCCTACGTAATAATAGCAGCAGTTGATGACTGTAATAAGTAAAAGGTAGATAATTATAAACAAAATAATAAAAGCATTTACTATTATTATTTGTATAGTAACTCTACTGTAGATTAAATACCTATATATTGTAATAAACTATTAATTCTATACTTATGTTTTAGAGAATAATACTCTCTATTACTATCTCTAAAAACTCCTAGAATGTCCAGAATGTCGAATTATAGCTGTAGATTATCAGAAAGAATTAGCTGCATGCATGGACATACTACTTAGCTGCGGCTAGCTTCTTAACACTCTTCCATTCCATACCAATAACTCCAACAATGGACAGTGCAGCCAGGGCCACCGAGAGATACCACGTTTCCGTCAGTGCACTGTTGTAAGCCTCCAAAACTCTGTCATAAAACCGAGGATCAACAACGTCCTTTAGATCCGTAGCTCCAACTTGTGTGACGATATTTAAATCCTCTCCTACCGTTTGTGAAATTCCATGCCCAAGGAGATTACCAAAGATACTTTGAGCAGCTGATATGGATATCGCACCTCCCAACATTTGGCAGAGCGTGATAATGGCAGTTCCGGTCGGAATATCAGCTTCTTGTAGAACAACCTGGGAGGCGATGATACCCAGTTGGATACCACAACCAACTCCTGCCCCAAACAAGAATTGATATCCGATCCATTTAGGATGGCCAGTGTCCGTCTCAAAGGTTGTGATTAGGCCCGCTCCAATGGCGGTCAAGATACTGCTGGCATAAGCAAAGGGTACATAATGCCCGATGGCGGTAACTCCTCCACCTGCCACAAGCGAAAAAATGACGACTGACAGAATCATGGGCAGACACATAATTCCTGACTTGATAGCAGAAACGCCTTTGATAGCTTGGAACCATATGGGTATGTAAAAGACGATGGCGAAATATGCAGCACTGAGCAGGAGAGTAAAGACACTCGCAGACACAAGTGTCCTCTGGCGGATGATTCGAGGCGGTACTGTAGCCTTGTCTCCCTTCCACACCTGGACAGCAACAAAGGCTGCGAGGAGGACAGTGCTGAGGACGAGAGGACCTATGACCTTGCCGGAACTCCAAGGATACTTTGTTCCCCCCCACTGAAGAGCAAGCAATAGGCATACTACACCAGGAAGGAAGCAAACTGTGCCAATGGGATCCAGATCGCTCACATAGGATATCCATGAGGACCCTTGAGAAGGGTCTTTTTGCTTCGGGATACGAACGGTCATTATCGCGGCAAGCATGGCGACGGCACCTACGGGTAGATTGATGTAGAAGCTTTGTCCGGTCAGCTTTCTGCTATATTATCTTGTGAAGACAACTTACCACCATCGCCAAGTAACATGGTCAACGAATGCTCCTCCCAGCAGTGGTCCAATAACAGATGCAACGCCATAAACAGATCCAAACATGCCGTTGTCTGTGAATGCCGGTTAGAATTATGTCACCACTCCGGCAGAAATCACATACACAAAGGTCTTTTGTCGAGGGGAACAGAATAAGCGATAATGATAATGGCACCTTGGAATATACCAGCAGATCCCAATCCTGCGATGGCACGTCCGACGATGAGCGCCTCGGACGTCGGCGCAGCTCCGCAAACGGCCGAGCCGACCTCAAAAAGAACCATTGCCGCAATGAAAACCCATTTTATGTTGAACAAGGTGTATAATTTCCCGAACAGGAGTTGGAAAGCGCATGTTGTTAGGAGGTAGGATGAGCCGTACCATCCTATGTCGTCAAGAGACTTGAAGTCATCGGAAATCCGAGGTATAGCAGTCGCAATGATTGTGTTGTCCTGTATCATATGGTTAGACATGGCGGACATTTTACGTAGACCACGATACTCACGAGCGCGACCAAGAGTACAGCGAGACCAAGCCCGACAATCAGAGAGATGAGGCGGAGACCACTGGGATAGTCTATCCCCGGAGTTCTTGGGGCATCATTTCCAAGAGTCGCGTTGCTTTCCTCTACAGAAGGGTATTCTTGGGTAGACGCGTTTTTGGCCTTTTCGTTTTCACCATCCAAGGTCATGCTGGTCGTGAAAAAAAAAAGCGTCCGCAAAAAATGAATGCTTCGTCGAACAGAATTCGGAAATTGAAGACCTTTTTTTGCAAGCGATATGGGGTAGCACATTGTAATCCCTAGCCCAGCGTGTTCGGAGTTAGTCTATTTTGAATCAAAACTAGAACAGCGGCCCGAACCCTGATCCCTCTCGGTCACCGATGATATTGCAGGGGACATGCTTCACCAACAACCTAGAGGCAAGTACTTCTCCACGACATTGAATGCTGTCAAGAAATGGCAGCTTCCGTACCAAACTACTAATGACTGTCCGGAAGAGAGACGTAATTGTAGTAATTGATATTTATATACAATACAGTATTATGAAATAAGGCATCCAATGTTCTCGTCATCATAATCGACAGCCGCCAACCAACATGTCTTTTCTCATAAGCCATCCCACGCTGGGCCTCTCACTTGGTTCTTTCACAGCCGCTCACTTTCTTTGCACAGCTACGCTGGGCTTCACAACCAAAGATCAAGCATGGATCCGCCGAGTTGCCTCTATCTTGGTATTTATCTTCACGTTTATTGGTGACCGCACCGCTTCCGCCGTGTCGGATAACGCGAGTATTCGATGCCTTCTCGTAACATTTTCCTGGGTTCAGGCATTCAATGGTAACTCGCTGCTCTGTCTTTCAAAGGCTGAGTACAAGACCTTGAACCAAAAGAGACATCAAAATACCGCACCAAAGTCTGTTTTCGTGGGTAGTGGTGCTTCTGGTAACGGATCATTCTTTAGCCGTCTCATATGGGCTATCGCCATGCAGTGGAATCTGCGTCGCATCAAAACATCCAGGCCAGCCCGAAACACACCTCTATTCTCTTCCAAAGATCCAAGTTATATTCCATCAAGAGGTCGATTCTTATTGAACCGCATTGCTGTCATCCTCGCTTCCATTGCGTACATGGCCATTATTGGTCTCCAGCCCCAACCAACTCGCGAGGATCTCTCTGGTGACAGAATTAGATTCTTCTCGCGATTGAATGAAGTGACACTGTACGAGCTTCTCCAGAGAGCCATTTCAACGGTCACATGGCTCTCTGGGATTGGGACAACCAGCGAGATTTGCTACAACGTAATCGCTGTCGTGTTAGTGGGCTTAGGCCTGAGTGAGCCAGTTATGTGGCCGTCTTGGTTTGGCTCCTTTAAGGAGGCTTATAGTGTGCGCAGGTGGTGGGGGTAAGTTCCCATTCCACTCATACTTTCCATTCATAGGTACTGACTATTTATAGCATTTCGTGGCATCAAACCTGGAGATGCTTCCTCACGGATCACGCCGATTGGGTTGTATATGACATACTACACCTCCCCAAGACCTCACTGATTACCCGCCACACCAAGAACTTGGTTGTATTTTATATATCTGGTTTGATCCATCTAGCACCTGATCTTACCATTGGCATGCCTCTGAAAGAATCTTCTGCCATAATGTTCTTTACTTTTCAGGCAGTGGGTATTATGATTGAGGACTTGGTGCAAAGTTTAAATGATAAGATCGGGCTGGTCAAGAGTTCGATTATGGCGAGATGCATTGGATATGTTTGGCTTGCGGCTTGGCTTGTTTGGACGATCCCGTGGTGGTCGTTTAGTTGCACAATGCACATGAAGGCTGGGCAGGATGACCTGATTTCCCTGGCATAAGGCAACTATGTTTAAGTCTGAGATGCTATATATATAAGGACTCTCCAGAGAGAATATTCATAAAATGAATGAATATAGGCTCTTGAAATCTCTTAAAAGTGTGGTTAGTAACTAAAAGTAGAAAATACAGAGTCTGAATACCTAAATTGAAACCAGACTTCAGCTATGTAATGATTGACATCGTCCTTGAACTACTGTCTTAAAGCCCCCATCAAGATTAACAACATCAAACCCAAATTGTCTGAGAATACAGTAAGCCAAATAGCCGCGGTAACCAACTTGACAGTATACCATAGTTGATCTTGACCTATCCAGAGTGGCCAACTGTTGCCTCAGGTTATTGAGCGGAAGATTGACTGCCTGGTGAAGATGACCGCGAGCAAATTCCTCAGGAGAGCGGACATCCACGACTTGCAGTTCGTCAAGTTTTTCTCTAGTGAGCTGTTCAGCATGGACAATCTTACAGTCTCCGCGAAGAACATTAGATGCCACAAAGCCAGCCATGTTGACTGCATCCTTTGCCGAGCCGTACGGTGGCGCGTATCCCAGCTCAAGATGCTCGAGATCAAAGACGGTGCTACCGAACTGCATTGCTGTCGCCAGGACGTCGATTCTTTTGTCAACACCAGCTTTGCCAATAATCTGCGCTCCCAGTATCTGGCCTGTTTCCTTCCGGAAAGCAAGTCTGATAGTCATAGTATGTGACCCTGGGAAATATCCTGCATGATCAGGGGGATGCACCGTGATCGAAAGAGGATCATGACCAAGTTGACGGAGTACTTGAGTCGAAAGTCCGACGAAGCCGAGCGTCAGACCGAATACCTGACAGACAGAAGTGCCAACATTTCCACGATAATTAACCATTTTGCCACAGATGTGGTCAGCCGCCATTCGGCCTTGTCTGTTGGCTGGGCCAGCCATGGCGAGCAATGCCGGCCTTTCCATGATATTATTCTGTGTCTCAACCATATCCCCGACGGCATATATGTCAGGGTCGGAGGTTTGCATGTGAGTGTTGACTCTAACTCCGGTCATACCCAATACCAAACCTGCCTGCTTTGCCAGTCCTGTTCTAGCCCTGACTCCTGCAGCCAAAATCACCAGGTCGGCGGGTAGCACGAGTCCACTAGATAAGGTGACTCGTGACTTATCAATCTTCTGGGCTGACTCGTTCAGAAATAGCTGAATACCGTTGTTGCGGAGTTCTAAGTGAAGTATTTCAGCCATTTCGCCATCAATAGGCGGAAAGATATGCGATCCATACTCGACAATTGAAACATCAAGTCCAAGCTTTCGCAAGTTCTCAGCAACCTCGATGCCGATGAAGCCGGCTCCAATCACACATACATACTTTGCATCGCGATCTGATAGCAATTTATGCACCTTTTGGAGATCAGCAATGGTCTGTATCGTGGTAATGTTGTCCACATCCGTCCCAGCACATGGAGGGCGAAAGGCCTCGGCACCTTGCGCAAGTATGAGCTTGTCGTATCCAAATTGACGAATGCAATCATCTCCTTCAGTCCGTACACTGACTGAATGTTTTGCACGGTCGATATTGACGACTTCAGCCTGAACATGAACATCGATATTGAATCGTTCTTTGAAGTCCATTGGTGTGCGGAGGATCAGCTCCTCGTCATGCTCAATGACTTTGCCCAGCGCGTAGGGGATGCCGCAGTTGGCAAAGCCGGTATATGCTCCCTGTTCAAATACAGTAATGATGGCTGATTCATCAAGACGCCGAAGACGAGTGGCCGCGGACATGCCGCCCGCAACCCCACCAATGATGATGATTCTCCTGGGCATCCTTAAGAAGTTTTCATATGGTAGAAGTTGAGATGTTTTGAGAGGAATATGAGTCTGACAATTAGCAGATTTGGGACCTTTTTATTACTGTTTGTCTGAAATCTTTGTTTGTGAATCGCAGTATAGACTAAACCCCGAGTCTAGCGCTGATTCCCCGGATTCGGCGATTCAGTATAAGACCTACGCTGTGTCAACGCAGTCGTACGATGGCAATCACGTTAATAGCCGGTGATATTTCTGAATTCAATGACATAAATAGCCAGACATAAATGGCCCAAATCCTTCGAAGCTTTTCTGGCTACTAGAACCTTACTAACGGCGGTTAGTCGTTAGCTGCTGACACAACACGTCATATCATGAACATACCATTACGGCGAGTGAATAGTTTATACCCCGAAATCAGCAATAGCCAAGAACCCATGCTACTTCCAACACTTAATACACTTCTTTAAAACTTAAGAAGGTTCACCTGATAAAAGAATGTTTTAGATGCTCTTGCGCCTCGGCAGACAAGGGATCGACATGCAGAATTTCAGACATACAGAAAATGTACTTCAGTTGATTAATGAAGCTTTGTGGCCTGCAACCAAGATCCAGTGAGGATCTATTGAATACAAGCCTCGGCAGTGAGGGTAGGTGACTTGATGATAATTAAATTGCGAACTCTAGGCATGAACCGATGAGTCTCGAAAACGTATCTTCTACCACAAGGAACACTATTCTACAACTTTATCATCTGCCTTCTAGGAAAGTATCCTGTCTTCTCTTCGGCTCTCACGCCTGTAGTTAATAGCTTGAGGGATATCTTGATATCCCTATGGCATCCATCCCCATTTCTGCAAGAATAAAGCACTTGACTATACGTACTGCATACGTGGGCCCTCGCGTGCAATTCGAGAAGATGAACTGTTCAATTGACGTTAACAACATCAAGCCAGTGATAGATGGGCAGGCTTTCAGCCTTGGAGAGTCCAGGGACGCTTTCGAACACTTAGAGAGCATGAAGGATTTCGGCAAGGTCTGCATCGACGTGGCGAAAAGTGTGTAAGAACTAGGTCCTCTCGGCTGGATTAAGCTCTCAGCCATAAGTCTCAGCGGCAAATAACATTTCTAGCTCCCAACTTAGACATGCCCTTGTACAGCTAAATTTCCTTAACAAGCAAGGATCTTGGCAACTGCAGCCTCTGCGGCAACCATAACAATGGTCTGGATATTGCCAGTAGGAAGGTCGGGGTGGATGCCAGCATCGGAGATAAACTGGAGATAGTTAGCAAGTACATTAGTAGAAAGAGACAAGCTACACTTACAAGGTTGTCCATGCCATATACCTTGGCGTTGGCATCAACAACGGAAGAACCTCCCTTTCGCCCATCATCAGTACCCATCTTGGTAGTACCAGCATAATGGTTCCCGCTGGTAACAGCCTTGAGAATAGCTGTGGTGTTGGTGTCCTTCTGAAGCACGAATCCAGATGAAGAATCGGTAATCTTCTCAACCATATCCTGAACAAAAGCCTTCGCGGCCTCGACATCTCCACTTGTTTGCAGGTAAGGAGACTTCTCAATGACAGTCTTGCCCTCCTCAGTCATACCCAGAACACCAGTCGAGGTCAGGCCGTGAGTCATGTAGACCTTGATGGAAGCGATGCCATCACCTCCAGCAGCACATGATCCTTGAAAGTATCGAGTGACACCGTCGGAACCTTTGTTGGAGCTGAAGAAGATCATGCGATGGCGGCCTTGAGTCAGGACTCCAGAGGACTTCTTCTCATATAGATCGATGTTCTTGGTATCGGTGCCGTTCAAGACACTATCAGTGTCAAGCATGCCCCAAGCACCACCAGTCTTGACAGTAAAGGTGAAGATGGGATGGTCCATGAGGTTCTCGCCGACAGGGAGGCTGATCCAGTTTCTCTCGGCAGGAAGAGTGACGCCAGTCTTCTTAGCAGTCAGAATCTGTTTCTTTGGTCCAATACCTGAGTTGAACAGCAGGCGAGGAGTTGTTAGGGCGCCAGCAGAAAGAACAACGCGACCGTGCTTGGAAAGCTTGACAATCTCCTTCTTGCCTGCAGCAGTTTCAACCTCAACGCCAGTGGCTCGCGAGCCAGATCGGACAACGCGAATGACCTTGGAACCCATGCGAAGAGTAAAGTTATTTCGCTTCTGGGCAAGGGGGAGATAGGTCCTGACGGGCCCAGCTCGCAGGGCATTCTTGACATTCCAAGATGGCCAGCTGTACACCTCGTGCTTCTCGTTGGGCTGCTTGATCATGTCGACCGACTTCCAGCCCTGCTTATCGAAAAAGCCAGACAAAGTGTTGTAGAGACCCTGGTCGTATCGCTCGTTGTTCTTGGATGGTACTAGAGTGCCTTGATTGCGAGCATACAGCCTGTCGGCGGCAGGTACAACATCGTTCCATTTCCAACCCCTGGGCCATTTGTCGTCAAAGTCGCGAGCAGGAGGATGCACAAAGACCATGTAGTTGACGGTGACACCGCCACCAAGAACACAAGCGGCTAGGGCGGCAGTATCATCACACATATACTCATTCCATAGATCAAGTCCACCAACCGCAGAAGAGAGGCCAGGAACGTCGATTGGGGTAAGGGAGGAGTCCCAAGATAGAGTGTGATTGGACCCAGTTGCGACGGTTGGACCATGTCCACGCTCGAGAAGCAGTACCTTCTTGTTGGCCTCTGAGAGTCGCTCAGCTGTGATCAGGCCAGCAGGGCCTCCGCCAACAACAATGTAATCGTAGGTAGAATCGGCGGGCTTGCATGAGGCTGGTGCCGTGAGAGCGGCCAAGGTAAGGGCAGACACGCCCGAAAGAGATGAGAAGCGCATGATGAGCCTAAGAAATGATGGTCCACTTTATAGATTGATAATGACCGGCATGGGAATGTCAATCGAGGATGGGGCTTTGATTCCTTAAGAAGTTGGGTGTTGAAAACCCGATCTTGCCGCCCCATTGTATGCTTTTGAGGTCCTCAGCTTGTGAGGTTTCATCGATGGAGCGAACCAAGGCATTTCCGTTAACCAAGGCCGAAGACTAAACTGTCTACGAGATAACGCCGGGCAGATAGTGGGTGCCATGGTAGCTGATTCATGCTACGATGAGTTAAGATCCTCATAGTTGGCCGATTTGACCCCATAATCCAGGCTAAATGTTGATAAGATAGAGTGTTTACATTAGTCAGGTGGTCCGGGTTTGCCGTGAAACACTCGTCATGTCCGCCCTGGAGACGTCAAACACTGCGTTGGGGCCAAGTTTGACAGGTCGCATCCCGGTCGGGCTTGCAAATTCTCACTGTTTGTCATGATTATTCAGACGACATAGCAGTCCAAAGACGGTTAGAGCTACTAAGAAGTAGGTTTCGAACCTTTCTAGAATAAGTATGCTCGCTGCCATTGCCGAGACTAATGTCGGCTATTGATTGGGCACTGTTATCGTTGGACGGAGATGCTTAGATCCCACCAATCATGATAGGTTTATGCGTCTTCCTTAAATTTTAACTTCGGCATTCAAGCCGGTTTTTAAACTTGCATTTTTCTTGGGCTGTCTTTGCATGAATCTCAGTACACAATAAGTACGCGCTATCTCTTAAAGTCTGTTTAAACGTTTAGACGGGCATCAAAGTGCAGAATGCGTAATTGTGACGTATGTCTTAAATCACTTGGAGTTCAAACACTATATATCAAATATTGAATACTGCTTAGAGTAACTTACCGGTATCTCTTATAGAGTTGGAGGCGACCAATGAAAGGCTAAGGGTATGTTTACGTCATTCGATCTGCAAGAAAGAGTATCTTGTCGCGCTGAAGGTTGTGCTTGCTTATCCCATGACGTTTGAGCCATGATGTGAGTGACATGCTTTTTTGCGGAAAGTTACTTACTAACACATATGCCAATTTGATGTTGAGCCTTCTCCCAAGCAATATGGCCATTTTATTCATAATGCAAACGTCTCTGACATGCGTCTGATGGTCAAGAGAGTACACTGGATTGAGTATTTATAATTTAAACACAGACTTTGCTACCCTAAAGCTCCTATTGAGTATGGATCCACACCTCAGCACCTCCGGCTACAGCGTAATTATGTCCACTAAAAACCCGAGATTTCTCGTATCAAGCCAAGATGTCACAAACGCTAAGTTCATTAGCATGTCTCAAGAACATCATGCACTGAACATTTGATATTTGTCTCAAATTGATGAAAATATCGGTAAAATCATCACAACAGATTGAGCATTCGTCTACTTAATATTTCTTAGGTGTTGGCCATGTTTATTTCGGTATGCGACGTCTGGCCTTGTGTATTGGGGCTTTTATTCGACAATTGTCTGCGCTCGAATTGGAACAGGAGACTGCCGATCAGAATTAACAACGATGTGAAATGTGGACACATTCAGAGATAATTTGAGCTATCTGATTGGCTTGGACCTATGCATGTATTGTGAAATGCATAACCTGAAATTATGCAACGGACATAAATGCCGTACTTTAGCTTTGCTCATCCTAATAATAGCTACAACAACCGAGATTAGTTCGTGTTTATGGAGTCACTAGCCACTTAATCTCGTTCTGTGCGCAATACGTCACATGGTTCATTCTGCCTATAAGATATCGCAAAATCTACAATTTGTTGACGACCCATTCCGCCTCTCGCATTACCTGAACTTCTTCATTGACCTCACATAAGCAAAGATGGGTTCTGTCACTCGTTTCGCGTCGGCCGTTTTGGCCACCTCGACCCTTCTCGGCGCTGCCTCAGCTGCCGTCCTGGACATGCCCATAGTCGTTCAGGATGGCTACGTATGTTAACCAGATCATGTTCCACGGGCGAAAACTGACTTGAATAGAAAATGGTCCAGGTCGGCGTCGGAAAGCCCGAGCAAGACTTTCTCCTTCTGTTCGACACTGGAAGCGCTTCGGCTTGGATGATCGATAGCGAGTGCGCCACCGAGTGTCCTCACTACAACAAGAACCGAGTCGGGTATAATTTCAGCGCATCTTCTACTGGCAAATACACGGGAGAGGACGCCTCCATCGACTATCTCGGAGGAAAGGTTGCTGGTCCGACGGTGGAGGAGCGCTTTGAGGTGGATAGCGTGACTTGGCAATCGAAGTTTATCGCAGCCAACGAGAGCAACTGGTCTTCGCTGGCCGCTGCCGGCTTCATGGGCCTGGCTTTTGGTAGTATCGCTGATGGCGGCGCCACACCCGTTTTCGAGACTCTTATGGCGGAGAAGAAGGTGGACGAACCCCGATTCGGAATTTACTATTCGAAAGAAGATGGCGACGATACCAAGGGCAAACCAGGAAAGGGTCTTCTCACACTCGGAGGGTCTAAGGAGAAGGAATATGTCAAGGGCGACTTGATCGAGATTCCTATCAACACCAACCTCAATGACTATGACGTCTGGCGATCCGTTCTTCACAGCACTACCGCTTCAAGAAAGGGAAAGAACTGCTCTCAGACCAGGTCCAAGGTTGATATTGATGTTTCGGTTGTCTTTGATACTGGAGCCTCTGGTATCACCGTTCCCGAGTCCAAGATCGAGGACATTTACGAATCTATCGGCATGAACTGGACGGCAATTCTCAACGGCGAGCACATTCCTTTGTGCAGCGAATTTACCAAGGACTGGTCTGTTGCATTTGAGGTTGGCTACTATGGCGAATCCAAATTCCTCAACGTCACTGGCGATCAACTGGCCCTTCCTGGATTTGCCAACCGAGACGATGCTTGCTGGCCGCCAATTGATTCTGGGGCTGAGGGATTCGCCTTGCTTGGCGCGCGGTTTTTGAAGAACTTCTACACCATCTGGGACTATGGCAAGTTCCCCGAGGAGGCTGGGTTCATCAATCCCACATTGTCTTTCGGCTACTTGAAGGAAGGTAAATAGATTGGGAATGTCGTATTCTATTTTAGTTGGGATATAAACTTGTAAATCACCCTTTTCACTTCGTCTTGCCCTTGTCCCATTGTACCTTCTGCTGTGCATTGCCCCTCCCCCCTTGTGACATGCACATGCAATACATGCTACTATTGTCTCATACTATGGCGCTCCAGAATCTCAGTCCATGTATCCCATCGACTACAGCACTCATGTCAACTAAAGATCAGCCACAGTTGCAGTAGTAAGAGTCTCCTATAGTTCCATTAGCTCGGCTTCGCTAGGGTCTCGTCATGGGGCCTTTCATCGAATGCCTACCTGGCTGCGAGCAAGCTTCCAGTGCAGCTGACTCGGCTCCGCCCATGATCAGGAGGTGCTCGATACAATCATCACAGTTGTTGATGGCCATGCAATCTCTCTGGCACTCTTGTTGAGCTCGTGTTGTGCAACCAGTAGTGCATTGTCCAGGTGGCTGGTTGAAGCACTCGAGAGTGCACAGAGATTGCTTCTCAGCCGCGCAGTCCGTGTATGTACCTCCTAGACAGTTGGGGTTCGACCCTACTTCCCGAGGACCATTGCATCCGTAGACCAGAGGAATGATGGCACAAAGAATAAGAGGGAACTGTAAATATTAGCACTGCGTATGCACACCTCTGACAACGTACCTTCATGGCGAGTGTAGTGTTGATGGGCTGCTAAAACTAGATGAGGAGTATTGAATTGTGTTCAGTCTGCTGAAGTCGTAAGGAGAAGGCGGCTTCGAGGAGGACGTCTTGGTTTTATTATTGAGATAGAGAGCTATATGCGTCTGCCTGGCCATCGAATGACATCATTTATTGCATCCTCAACAAGCTGAGATGGGGCTGTGGATCCAGATATGCGAAGGATCACACTGGATCGACAAGCTGAGAACAAGTTTACCTAATTCCGCTCTCCTGACTGGCTGATTCGCGAGATCTGCAAATCCTTCTTAAGCATCAGGATTAAAAAGGATCTGATAACGAGTCAGGAACATACGAGTGACTAGACTTGGCCAACTTAAAACAAGGCACTTGTGCAGAGCTCGAAACTACTCCGAGATGGCACTTCAGATGCCTTGGCATTAACTCATGCATACGCCTAGGAGAAGAAGCTGATTGTTGATGGGATTCCATAGCCTACATGACGGAAAAAGATTTGCAGCCTAAACAAATGCCTCATCGGCTTCAACACTGGTTAGGGAACAGACCTCCGACTGACTACCCAATTTTAAAGTAGAATGAATATATTCTAAAGTTGAAATATCTTCTATGTGTAAAGAAATAACTAATTTCATAGTTATAAATCCTTTAGTTGTTTTAGTTATTTGAATATAACCATCTCCATCTATTAATCCGACTAAAAAGGCTAAAAAAGATGTTGGTAGGTTAGCTGTTATTGTAGTGCGAGTTGGCCTGATACGTTGTTGCGTTAAATAAAAATCTATATAGTCATATTTCTAAGACGCATTAATGAGCCAACAAGGCAATGCGCAATTATGACTTCAACCCAGTCTAAAGAATATCCATATACACCGCTGTTAATCGTTTTTCTCATTTATATCTCTAGCAGGCTGCTCTGTTGCCTCTAAGCCTCTACTTCAACTTGTAGTACTTCGTGACCTCAGTGCTCAGGCCGAAGTCCACGACTTAGAAAAACACGTTAGCAAAGCATTAATTTAAAATGTCAAGCTAGATACGATAAGATATGCCTCTGTAATTTCGGACTACCTTAATAATACCATAAAATATCAACAAAAACCGCACCAATCTAGGCCATCCCACCTTTGAACTAGTTTACGAGACAATTGGATCGCATAAGAACTTCTCCTATATTACCCCGCAATGCAAAGCTTTTACTGTCATGCGAGTGTATGCACCATGACATCCCACCGCCTTCTCCCACCGGACTTTCCCCGCTAGACACAAGTCATAGACTAAAGCCTCCCACCGGGGAGTCATGCTGGACTGAGACCGGGACTTTTAGAGCAAGCAGACTAGCGGAGCCTTGTTGAAGCATTCTTGGCTTTGAACCCTTTGAAGCATTGCCGGACGCCTCAGCCGTCCCCACGGGGTAGACGGTGCGGGAAACAGCTAAAGTGCCGAGTTCCGTAGCGCCACTGAATTATCAAGTATAAGTATACATATCTCTGTGACATCTCGTTCGAGCCTTTACATCGCAACAACATCTTCAATACTCATTCAAATCTCAACATCTTACAGCCTCTTCAAGGTTGACACTTGTAACTATGCGGTCTCTGACTATCAGCGGCCTGTTGGCCATGGCAGCGCTACCTCAGCTGGGCTTTTCATCCGCCATTGAGCGCCGCCAAACATCCTCCAACACGGCTACAGTCGACCTCTCCAAGGGTCGTGGGTCGCCGAAGCACTTGGCTTCTGGGTTTATCTACGGCATTCCTGACTCCGGGTTTGGCCAATCCCCAAATCAGATCCCTGATCACTTTTACACTGACATGGGCTTCAACTATGCCCGTGCCGGAGGCGCACAGATGAATGAAGGTGGCTGGGTCCAGGGCCTTCAAGCCTATGCCGCGCGATTCAATTCGACCAAGCAGAACTATTTGACCTCTCGCAAGTTTGGTGCCAGGTTCCAGCTCTTGCCTCACGATATCTGGGGCACTGATCATGCAACCTCATCTACGGCCTGGCCTGGCGATAATGGCGATTGGACAGATTACGACAAGTTCTTGAACCAGTTGCTTGGTGACTTGCAGTCTAATAACATGTTGGACGGCTTGGATATCGACATCTGGAACGAGTAAGTGAAATACTCATATGGTACTACTGGCCAGTATTATTTCTGACACAGGACACACAGAGCAGATGGTAGCTTTTGGAGCCGCAGCCAAGATCAGTATCTGCAGATGTGGAAGCGCACATACCAACGCATTCGATCCTGTACGTCTTGACAGATTCAAAACGGAGGAACCCTACTAACCCCGATACTTCCATCAGCCTCCGCATTTAAAAACGTGCTCCTGGTCGGTCCCTCCAGTGCTGGACAGCCTTCGACCTCAAACAGTTGGTGGGTGGCATTTGTGAAATACGTCATGGCCAACAAGGTAGTTCCCGACCAGTGGACGTGGCATGACGAACCGGGCGATGTGGCCAATGACCATGGTAACTGGCAAACACTCCGTCAGCAGTACAATGCGCCCGACAACCAAGTCAACATCAACGAATACGCCGTCTTCTCGCAGCAGGTTGCGACAGGTGCAGCCTGGTGGATCTCACGTCTTGAGCGATACAACTACATCGGGCTTCGCGGAAACTGGCTCAGCACGTGCGGCTTGCACGACTTCATGGCATCTCTGCTAGGCAAGTCCGACGACAACAGCTGCACTGCCGGAGGATACGTCCCCAACGGCGAGTACCAAGTCTACAAGTATTACAACCTCAACATGACCGGCACTCGAGCCACCACGACTGGGAGCGGGGACGGGAAGCTGGACGTGTACACAACTATTGGAACAGACAAGGTTCGCGTTTTGACCGGCGTGGATATCGCTACTGGTACGTGGTACATCACCATCAACAACCTCAGCTCTGTGGGTCTCCCGACTTCAGGCAGTCTTGCCATCCATACCTATGGATTTGTTGATAATGGCCACTATGGAAGAGTCTCAGCCCCAACTGATCGAGGAGTGTATTCGCATACCTACTCTGGCAACTCCGTGACGTTTCCTGTCTACCAGACGAATGTTGATAAGAACACTGCTTGGGCTTTTGAGTTTGCAGTTGGTCATTGATAGCAAGATGCAATTTGTTCAGATAGTTGACATTTGGTCCGCCATGCTCGATACTTGAAATATAGCCAAATCGAGAAAGCTTATTATAAGAAAGTTAGTGACATCGATATCTACGACAAAAAGATCAATGATGATGTCCGAAGGCGTCTGATTTATTGTCTCACCCTGTCCTGAAGTGCTTGCGGCGTAAAATGTTAAACACTCTTCTGGATTACTAACCCAGTCTCTAACGGTAGAATATGAGGTCACTCACTGTAACCGTACTGGGAGATAACCTAGATCAGCTCATATATTTGGCCTGTGAGCCTAATGGTAAAGGCATGACTATGTCGTAGTCCTGCAAAAAGTCCTCGGCCCTCGGCCGAAACAGAGGGACATTCGGAATCCATTTGCCTCGATCGATACGACCTGAACCAATGGCTCTCGCAACGGCTCTTCAGCGTCGTGAATAAGATTTAAGACAACTGCACAGTCGAGGCAGAGATCTCTTCAAGGCTAGCTTCGTTGGAGGTTACGTGGTACAGGAATAACTGGCAGTGTGAGCTGTCTGGTGGCAGTGTTAACATATCAGCCATACAAGCGTTCTAAAATCTGCATACCCATCCAGCGCTGATACTACAGAAGATTCACAGTCGCTGAGCCTTATCACCGTCGCTCAAATGACTCAACCAACAGCCAAGTTGTTCAAAGGCTTCAACAATGTGGTCCGCACTACACAAAATACCTTCCTCGTATTATCTCCACGCGACAGCTTGCCCTCGCTTGAGCCCTCTACTAGTGTCAGGCAAGCGATAGATTTCAGAGAGCCGACCGTCACTGGTGTTAGAAGCAATTCTCCTCAATTGGTATCCATCCTGAGGGCACGGTTGATCACACAACCTTAACTTTATGCTTGTAAAAAATGCAATGCCATCGTCAGCCAACCAACGCTATAGGCTGATGTCTCCGACTTGGAAGTTTTTAACGGTAGCCCCGATTTTCTTTGTCTCGTTGGCGTGGCTGGTCCTTGCGAGTGCTGCTTGTTGTGAAGGCTTTCTCAGTTTACGTCCCTATGACTTCGCCTTGGCGAATAAGCGATTGATACCTTGTTTCTCAAGGTTCCGTGCTTTGACCCTAGTGATGCTTTGAGTGATTACTGGGACCCGTTTGCGACTCATGGCTAATGCATCACTAGTTACTCCGTATGCTGACTAGCATCTTGCGTATTAATTTGTCGGAACTTGTGTATAGTGGCTAAATACCAATGCCGGATTGCCGTGAATTTGGGTAAAATGGTGACTGACTTCGCATTATCACCCGACAGTGTGGAGTTTGTGAATCCTTCGGAACCCTGTCATTCTCGTATTTACAATCGGTTGTATGCTTATACTGGGGACATCTCTTGGCATTTATCTGGCAAGTTTTGGGAAGCAAGCTTCATGAGCATAATAGTGAAATACAGCTATATGTCGTTTCTCTAATTCGTTGGTGTGTACCTTCTGGCGGTTTGTAGGATCTTGCACATTAGCGCGTATGTTAATATCTGTCAAACGCCCTATCAAGCCACGAAACACAATGTCAGCCCACTGCACGTCGATGGATCTCCTGACCCACAGCGTTGTAATCTCCTTCCCTGCACGGTCTGCACGGTCTGCATGCGCGTATTCTGTTATACTCGGGTTGTTCGCCCATATCTGAAATGCACATAAAAGCAGCAGCCTCTGCTCGATAATTCCTCATCTCCATCGACGAAGCAACAGCCAAAAGCTTGGCAGCCAAAGATAGTTCACAATGGTTTCTGTTTCTCGCTTGCTTCAAGGCATTGGTCTTGCAGCCTTTGCTGCTACGGCTTGTCGAGGTGCTGTTCTTGACAGTCGATCGCTTGCTGAAAGAGCTTCCTCGAGTGATCGTTTGGTGTTCGCCCACTTCATGGTATGCATTTTACCCTCATGTTCATACTCAATTAACATCACCAGATTGGAATTGTTGGCAACAGACAAAGCTCTGCCGATTATGACGATGATATGAAGCGTGCAAAGTCCGCTGGCATTGACGCCTTTGCCCTCAATATCGGCACCGATGATTACACGGACGCACAGCTCGGCTACGCGTATGACTCTGCCAACAACAATGGCATGAAGGTTTTCATCTCATTCGACTTTCATTTCTGGTCAGTAGGCGATGCAGCCGCTGTCGGCCAGAAGGTCAAGAAGTATGCCGACCACCCAGGTCAGCTGCGCATCGACAACAGAGTTTTTGTGTCTAGTTTTGCAGGAGATGGCCTTGATGCAAATGCTGTCAGAAGTGCTTCTGGCTCTAATATCTTCTTCGTCCCTAATTTTACTCCCTGGGGAGGCTCTACAAACGGTATCGACGGTGCTCTGAACTGGATGGGCTGGCCAAACGATGGCAATAACAAGGCGCCAAAGGATGGAAAGAGTGTCAGTGTCGCCGATGGTGACACGAGTTACACGAACTGGCTTGGAAATAAAAAGTACATGGCTCGTGAGTGTCCCTCCTCTATATACTAATGTAGGTGACTAACTTATAACTAGCTATCTCGCCCTGGTTCTTTACTCACTATGGGCCTGAGGTCGACTGGTCCAAGGTTGGTTCCTTTTCTTCATGAACATGGTCAGCCAGGAGACTAACTTTATCAGAACTGGGTCTTCCCGAGCGGATCACTCATCTTCGACCGTTGGAACGAGGTTCTACAAAAGGGCTTCCCTATGGTTGAAATCCTGACCTGGAACGACTACGGCGAGTCTCACTATATCGGACCCCTCAAAAACAAACACACCGACGATGGGGCATCCAAATGGTCCAACGATATGCCTCACAACGGTTGGCTCGACCTCTCCAAACCTTTCATCGCTGCATACAAGAACAAGGACACCAACGTGGCCAAGTATATTGAAAAGGACCAAATCATCTACTGGTATCGCCGCAACCTGAAGAGTCTCAACTGCGATGCCACTGATACGACCTCTGGTAGAGCTCCACCCAAGCCTAATGAGAATTATTTCCAGGGTCGTCCCGATGGATGGCAATCTATGGAAGACGCTGTCTACGTTGTGAGTCTACTCAAGTCTGCTGGAACTGTCATCATCAAATCAGGAAGCAACACTGTGACGAAAGAGGTCCCTGCTGGAGCGACCCTCATCAAGGTCGACGCCAACCTTGGCAAGCAGACATTCACTCTCAAGCGTGGCAGCACCAACGTCTTGTCTGATACCTCTCTTATGGACATTACAGCTGTCTGTCCCTGCGGCTTGTACAACTTTAATGCCTATGTTGGTACTGTCGCCGCCGGCTTCTCTGACCCTCTCGACGGCAGTGGGCTTGCGTCTTTGACTGTTGGTCTGCACGTCACAACTTGTCAGCCTAAGCCTTCTCTCGGAACCAACCCTGCCTCTCCAACACAGCCAAATGACCCCCCCACGGTGACTAATCCAGGGAGCGGCAATGCTTGTGTTGAAGGGGCTGTAGCGGACGGTCAAAGTGGTAACTATCTTGGTCTCTGTCAGTTCACTTGTGGCTATAATTACTGTCCTCCAGATCAGTGTAAGTGTATCAGGTATGGAAAAGCTGTGTCGCCTCCAGCCTCGAATGGTCGTGAGGGTTGCCCTGCCTCTGGTCTTGATGATAGTTATAAGGGACTGTGCAGTTATACTTGTAACCATGGATACTGTCCTGATACAGCTTGCCGATATTGCTAAGGATACAGTCTGTACCTACCTATAATAATGCTACTAAAGCCAGTATCTATTTCTGTTATTACATAGATATTTACTTCAAATAGTATATCTATAGGGGTATTGGAGCCATCTCGCAGGACACTTCATCGTCTAGTCATCCAGTAGCAAGGTTACGACTACGATTCTGGAATTCAAGAATCGAATTCTACAACGTTAGACGCTGTAAAGGACTTTCCTATTCTTGATGATATCGATGCGATGATCAGCGCCTTGCATTGCAACAGCCTACGATTGGAAGACGTCCTTCCTTACACTTTAAGAAGTCCTTTACTTCAATAAGGGCCAGCCGAATTCTTCAAAACATGGGAGGAAGCTATAAGACCTTTATTGGAAGAGCTTCTTATCCCATATTACATATCGGTACCATGTTGAATGAGGACGCGAATCAGTATATAGGAAATGCCGGTAGAGGGTGAAGTTGCACAAAAGGACTTTGAAATGACATGCCAACAAGATCATGGGCTCCAGGTTTCTTCCAGCTCTAAGATACATGTACTAGACTAAGCGGATTCTAAGGAACATTGACTTAGTCTCCGTAGTCTTTAATTACAGTATTCTTAAATCCATCCCAAGATGCACGCGATACTTTTACTCTCCACTCGGCGGTTGCAAGACAGCAGACAACGGCTGCGGGATGCCAAACTGCGGCGAGTTATTCGATGTGAATGTAACTTTCTGTGCGAGAGCAAATCTGTCGGTACCGCAGGATCCCTTGGGGTTGCTCGTGGCATGAAAAGCATTCTTGGATAAGATTAGCATATACGAGAAACTTCTTCGAGAGGCACTACTGACCCAGGTTTCGTGTCCATCCGGAGACGTAAAGAAACAGTTATGACCGGTTCCATAGTTGCCATTGGCTTGCGAGAATACAGGACCTTTCTTATCCCATGATGAAGCCTGTAATGGATCGCCACCGTTGTAGTGCAGTAACCCGAGCGAATAGTTGGGCGTTCCGCAGTATGAAGCTGAGTAAGAGAGCCAGATTTGTCCATTGTGATAGAGAGGCTGACACGTTAGTATTCGACAAGCTTTGCGACGATCAGCTCTAACTCACATGAGGCGCCTCGTTGACAGCGGTAATACTGTTCGGATTCGAGTTGGTTGTGTTTTTCTCCCAGGGCTGATCAGGGACAGAAATAACATGCCAACCATCAACGGTCCATTTCGTTGTATCGAGTTTTGTAATAGCGATAGACTGTAGCTCGTCCTTGTTAATAATGCTCAGCACATGATACCTTCCCTTTCCTGGGATCTCAAGATATGTCCCGTCAATGCTGAAGGCAAAATCCGACTTGGGACCACCTTGTGAGCCAGTGGGAGGGACTAAATCTGCCAAGTGCGTGTAGGTGCAGTCGAATGGGGTTGCCTTATTGCATCCTCTGAGAACACGAGTGTGGCAGCTATCGCAACAGGGAAGAGATGAGTCGCAGCTTGAGTAGAACATGTGCCACACGTTATCAATGCGGTGGATTTCTGGAGCCCACATATTGGCATTGCGAGTGGTGTTCTTGTCGGTCCATATCGTCTTCGTTTCTCCATTCAACAGACCTCCCAGTGTCATAGATCGCGTAATCTCTATGTGATCATAGGAAGTGTATGTTCTGGAATCCACGTCAATCTCAAGCTCATGGTTCGTGGCTTAAATGATTCTAAATCATGCCATTGCCCTTGAGGTCTGAGGGTATGACTTACAAATGATAGAAGCCGTTTGCAAAGACGACTGAAGGATCTGGACCTGGTTTACGGATGGGATTATGGAAGGCTTCAACCCTAGCAGCATAAAGGGTGCCCAGGAGGACTCCAAAATTGATGAGGAAATTCATTGTTAAGTTTAAGTGAAGATGATGGTGCTGCTGAGTAGTCTATCAGGAGGCGCTTGAGTATATATACCCCAGGCAATGGCTAGTGTCAACATCTCCCGTTTTTAAGCTTTCTATTAAACGCGATGATCATTAAGCTTTTCGGGGTTTCGGTGCAGTTAAACAACGCTTTGGTGCAGGGATTGGTCTTCTTCTGGCGACCTCGGATCGTCATTTTAGAAGATAAAATTATTTTATTGGAGCGCCAAATGACTGATCCCCCGCAATTGCTCACGCGGGGTTCCCATGGGGACTAGGGTTGAGGTTACGAGCCAGATCGACAAGTACTAAATTACAAATGGAGTTGATTCCCATAATAGCCAAGTTTACCATCTTGGTCTGTTAACCGCACCATTAATATACTATCGTCTATCAGTAGAGGGCCATTTTTAATATGCATTTACGCTCTTGCTAGTGCGCGAAATCTATTGCTTATACGATGAATACAGTCCGCTCTCAGGAAGATGAACGCGAGGCAGATGAACTTTTAGCTCACCAAGACTCTCAATGATAGAAAAATGGTGGGTCACGAGTTCTTAGTTGCTATATCTAGACTTTCCAGCATCTGAGTTAATACAAGACTTAGTAGCTATCTTAAAGCAGCTCTTTAAATATCATAACTATTGCTTTAACTATATAATTAAGGATATAAAATAAATCAGGTCTCATTTTATAATTATATACTATAAGATCCCATTTTGCGCAGTGGAACTCGGCGATAAAACATTGTATCGATCTCCTGATAAGTTCGTCCTTTAAGCTCGGGGATGTAGAACACACAGATAACAGAAGCAAACGCCGAGAGTCCACCAAAGATAAAGCCGACTTTGCCGCCAAGATTCTAAAACAGTTAGATATTGGGTCGTGTAAGGGCAGGGAAAAACTTACACCAGCGTCAGGATTAACCATATATGGAACGGCGAAAAACATGATGATACCAAAGATAGACTGAGTTGCAGTGGCCAAAGCGGTTGTTCGCGCCCTTTGGGATAGGGAAGAAACCTCTCCCAGTAGAACAAATGCTACCGCACCGATTGTGAGGAAATACACAAAAGAGAAGACAACAGTTAAAGAAGACATAGCCCACTTGGCGGCGCCTGTTGGTACTACATCGAGAATCCCGATGAGAAGAAGAATGATTGTGCAGGCAAACATTCCCGTGACAAAGATAGGGCGGCGGCCAAAGCGGTTCACAATAAACCACGAGCAGATATTGCCAGCTACACCACAGGCGGTAACACCAACGCCGAGGTTCAGAGACTTTTGCGTGTCGAGTCCAGCTAATTGGAAAAAGTAGGTAGAGAAGCTGAGGACGAAGATGATACCGACGGCGTGTTGGCAAGCAAAGACACCGATGGAAATAAGTGTACGAACTCTGTCGGTGCCCTTGAATGCCGAGATGTAGGAAGAACTAGCCATGGTGGCCTCCTCTTCGACCGTTTGCTGAATGGCTTGAAGCTTTTCCAGTGCCTCGAATTCAGATCCATACAGATCTTGGAGAACAAGCCTGGCCTCTTCTGTCTTTCCAGCTCGTACAAGGTACCACGGTGACTCTGGAGAGAGAAAGCTGCCGATAAAGAGGAAGACAGAGAAGATCAGCTGCGCCAGGAATGGCCCTCGGAAAGCCCAAACATCGTCTCTGTTACCAAAACCCGAAGTCACCGAGTTCGAAATCAGCTGACCGACGGCAATAGCAAGGTTGACACCAGCAGTAGAGAGACCACGCAAGACAGTCGGGGCGATCTCAGAGCAGGTGATAGGGCCCAGCGTCAAGTAAAAGCCGACTCCAACGCCAAGGATAAGCTTGCTGACTACAAAAGCAGCTCGGGTGGAAGAAAAGGACTCCCCCATGATGCCTCCAGTGACAACAAGGACGCCTAAAGTAAGACTCTTCTTGCGACCCATTCTATCAGAGATGGCGCTGCAAGCAAAGCCTCCAAAGAATTGACCAACAGAAGAGACAATGTTGAAGGCGGTCAACCAGTCCGCGGGGATCACCCAGCCACCATCGAGTTCGTGACTTTATCATGGATTAGAAATGACATTTTTGGAGAGGTGAAATGGTGACTTACCCATAGTACTTGCGAAAGGCTGGAACACCGACCATGGCACCGTTAACCTGGGTATCAAAACCCCCTAGTAAGACAAGTCAGCCTCTTCCAGTGTATCATCACATGAGTAAAAGCTCACAACCCACGGCACACATGCACCAGAAGAAGGACCACCAGATGATCTTGGGGTGCTTTCGAGCGATATCTTTGAAGGTCAGATTGTGTTCATTGGCATTGGCCACCTGGATCTGATCAAGGATATGTTTGTCAGAGACTGCCATGTGCTCAACGGTCGCGTCCTTGTCGCTTAAGGTGCTTTTCTGGTCGAGTACATGGTGATTGGTGGTGGCCATGGCGAGATCGATGTTGTATTGTCGAATTCCAGTCAGTGGAGTAGTTGGCGATGGTGTTGAGAATGATTGAGAGGGAGAAAAAAAGGAAGAGCGATGTGCTCCTTGTGTCTTATATCATTTTCCATCCAGCCGGTGTCTGGCGACTTTGACGCCACGATGTGTTGCTATCTACTTGCAACCCAGGCCATTTCCAAGCCAAGTCTGGGGAAAGGTTGGTCTAATCCGCGGGGTTGCTAGGAAAGTCTTAGACTCATTCCCCATGAGGGGAAGAAGGGCGTAGCTAGGTGAAAAGTGGTATGGCACCATGACTTTTACATGTCGGATTTAGACCCGATACTCCGCTAGTTTCTCGATGTGTTTTTTCTGCTAAATAAAGAGAAGCCATTACTCGATATCAGTCGTGTCTCTTTTAGCATTTTCACCCGACATTCCGCTGCCCTTTTTTTATCTTTTACTCCTATGGCATCTCCATCTCGCCGTCGCATAGACAGTCATCGTGCTTCCATCAGCCGCCCTGGCTCCACGTACGCCAGGAAACGAGCCATCAAAGCATGCCAGGTATGTCGCGCGCGGAGAACAAAATGCGACCAGCAACGGCCGGCCTGTTCATTCTGCGTAAAGGCCGGTGTGGAGTGTGTTTTCGAACCAGACACCAATGTGACATTCGATCAAGCGAGCCTTGCCATCATAGACCGGCTCGACCGACTTGAGCGTAAGATAGACAACCAGTCGAGGCCCCAGCCAGCTTTCCTTGGGACCCAGTATGATGACAGTATTCCTGAGACCAGCGACGACTTATCGCCCGAGCCAAGTGTTACTCACAAACCTCTTTTCCCTACTACGATCGACAAAGTCGTCCAATGGAGTGTCTTCAGAGACGTCCAGTTACCAACCCTTGCATCCCATACACGCCAATCCCCTGGGTCACAGTCAGAATGCAGTAATGCGCAGAGACCATGGGTGGATGAAATTACCGACCGGGTATCATGTGAGCGATGGCTTAGCAGCTTCTTTGCCCATATTCACGTCAAAAACCCAATCTTAGACGAGGGAGAAACACGAAGGCTCGTCTCCAGGTTATGTGCACAGGGACTTGACTGGAGCATCGAATCCGGTCTGGCGCTTCTGGTTTGCGCCAACGGAGCCATTGCCCGCCCACTCGGGGAGTCTCTCCCTATATCACACCCAGACCGACAAATGGCGATTTCTCTCCTCGACGCAGCGCAGAGAAGACTTGGTGGCGGCTTAGGTCCCGAGGGACTGATACATGCCCAGTGCGCCTTTCTATCAGGCGTTCTTCTCATGTCACTGATACGACCTGTCGAGGCGTGGACAACATTTGTACACGGTTTGGCGATTTGCCAGACGCTTCCTTACGTCCGACAAATCGACCATGCTTCGGGCCAGACAAGTCCCCAGGAGACTTCAGAACAGAGTGTCTTGTGGTCGTGCTGGAAGTCTGAACAGGAGCTCAGGTTCGAACTGGGCATGTCTAGCCCTGCTGGAGTAGCTGATGACCCCCCCGAGCTATTTCCCAAGCCTCCTGATGGCTGCGAAGGTGATGTTGAGCGAGCATGGTATTTTTACCTGTCCGAGATAGCTCTCTGGAGAATTGAGGTAAATGCTCGAAGATTAATGGGCCAGCTCCAGCATGGAAGACGGCGGTCGCTTTCAAGCGCTTTGAGAGAGATTGGAAAAGATACATCACATCAACTTGGGGCGTGGCAAGCCTCGCTACCACCGCTCGTCAGTATCGAAGGTGAATCATCTCCTCATGGAGGTGCCGAGGACGATGTGATCCGATTTGTACTGCGCGGGCGCATCACATATATCCGCGAGCTTGTTTCCTGGCCGTTTATGCATGTTGCTCTTAATGAACCAGTAGACCAGGAGTTGGACGAGCATGATACTTCTGCTGCACTGGCTTATCACCACCAAAGGCTGCTAGTTAACGCACCGGGTTACTACCATCGTCACCATGGGACTTGGCTCATGTTGCGAAGCTCAGCAAGAAGCGCATGCATACTGCTTGGGTTTGCACGCTTGCACCCTGGATCTACCTTTTTGCCTTTATGTTGGAAGGATGTAGTCATGGATACCTTGAAAATGATCGAATACTGGAGCCTTGAGGCGGACGGAATGCTTTCGGTATTACAAACAATGAAATGGCTTGTCCAAGTTGTGTAATAACGCTGCTATTACTTGCGGCACGTAATACGTCGAAGTCGATTTTTAAATCAATTTATTTACTCATTATACAAGTTGTGCGCTTCAACATAGCTTACAAACCTTGCGAATTGCTTCCTTGTCCCCAGCGTGTCCAGCAACCTCAATCTCAACGGAACTAACCAACAAGCAGAATTTTCCATTGACCCATCGTTCAATTGGCCGAAAGGATGCTTCAATACAGATTCGTCTCGCCTCCCTCGATTGCAAGTAAACACTCCCGAAACCAAGCAAGACCCGATGCGGAAACTCTGCCATCTTGGGATACCCATACACTTGGGCAACGTGATGGCCGGATCTCAGACCTATGTTTTCCACGTCCAAAGCAACATTGATAATCCTCTGTTCTGTCAAATACACGCATTTGAGGTTCCTGAACCGAAACTGGGTATAGGACAACCCATAGCCGAGTGGAAACGCCGCGTCAACTCCAAGCTTATCGAGCAAAGCTTGGCCGTACCAACGATCATATTTAATACTTGATGCTTCGATGTCAAGCTCTGGGAGGTGACTTTCATCCTTAGGGATAGAAAATGGTAATCTACCTCCAGTATCAACACGTCCAAGCAAGACGTCTGCGAGTGCATGGCCACCCTCTGCCCCAGCGTACCAACTGACCAAGATAGCAGGTGCTTTGCCTTTCCATTCCTCCATTATGACAGCACCGGCGCAAACAAGCACGACGATCGTATGTGAGTTGACAGACGCCACGGCATTGATGACTTGAACGTCTCGAGGTCTTAACCGCAGAGACCGTCGGTCGCCACCAGCACCAACTTCCAGTGCTGATTCTTGTTTTCCTTGGGCTGGATTTCCCTGCACAATCGACAGCATCTCTTCCTCGCCGGGATTACTCGTTGGAGGAAATAGTTCAGACAAGCAAGGGTCGTTCTGGAGAGAAGGCACTACATATTCGCCCTCATCGCCGGCGTCGTAGCCTACGATGACAACAGCAACATCTGCTTGCTTGGCGGCCTCTCGAGCGGCTTCTGGATCGTCATTATCTTCAAGAATGACTTCGGCGCCTGGTATTTCGCTCTTGAGCCCTTGGTAGGGGGTGACGATGGTCGGTGAAAAAACCTGCGAGGATCCCTTGTCCCCGGTGTTGGGCTTGTTTGCCAGACGGCCAACGACAGCTAAGCGAGATAGATTTTTTGTCTTGAGTGGCAGGATCGGATTGCCATTGATATGATCATTCTTAAGAAGCACCATTGATCGTCCTGCAACCTCTCTGGCGAGCTGTCGATGTTCTTCACAGAAGACAACCGACTCATCAGGCGCCTCTTGGACAAGAAGAGAGCCAAATTCGAGCTTCGTGCGCAGAATGTTCATGGCCGCTTTGCCGACATCCACCGAGGATATTCCACCACTCTTCAGTGCATCATTCAGATGCATTGCCCGTTGTTGCGCAAAAGGAGCTTCAATATCCAAGCCGTTCTTAAGAGAAATCGCAGCGTCTCGTAGACCGAAAATGAAATCTGACATGACGAATCCGGCGAAATTCCACTGGTCCCGCAGGATTTCTGTAAGTAATAGCCTGCTTTGCCCAGCCCACTCTCCATTAACCGAGTTGTATGAAGACATGACCGATGCTACGCCGGCTTCGATAACTCTCTTGAAGTGAGCAAGGTATACTTCATGAAGTACGTCTTCGTCCACTTGCACATCAACTCGAAATCGAGCGTTCTCTATCGAGTTCAGAGCAAAATGCTTGACGCATGCCATGATATGATTTTGGACGCCTTGGGTCAGTGCAGTGCCAAATTCACCCAACAAGATCGGGTCTTCTCCGTATGTCTCCTGGATGCGACCCCACGCTGGATGACGCGGGAGATTGATGCATACTCCGGCGAAGAGATTGGCGCCTTGGGCTTTACCTTCAAGTCCAATTGCATTACCGACACGCCGTTCAAGATCGATATCCCAGGTTGCACCGCGCGCCATGGCAATTGGAAAGGCTGTCGACGAGCCCATAACAATTCCCCTGGGCCCATCGGTAAACTTGACTCCCGGAATGTTGAGACGAGGGATCGCGCCCATGACAAATGGTCTGCGGTTATAACGATCGCAGAGTATTTCCCGCAAACCTTCCCAAAAAGGCACGTCTCCATCCAAGAGATGCAAACGCTCGGCGGATGACATTTCTGCCAGCAGGCGGATAGCAACAGCTGAAGAATCTTGGCCTTGTTCGACTTCCTTGACGGCTTTGTCGAAGGTCAGAGGCTGGGAGATCTCATGATCATGAGCCTGGTGTTGATGCGCCTGAATCGTTAGGATCGCGCTCTTCATAGTGATTGATTTGCAAAAAATGATCTAAGGTAGGATGTATGCGGTATGTGTGCGAAATGGTTGAAAAGAGGGTATCGGTTTCTTGAAATGAGAAAGAAATATGACAGTCTGTTGTGCGAAACCACTCTACAGTAGAATAATACGAGAATCACTGGTCATGCCATATTTTGGTCGCGGAGTATCGGGCCATGTCCGATGCCAATCTGGGCGAAGTCCAATGTGCGGAGTGTCGGGTCAAACACCGAAGTCCATCAGCTGATGATGAGCAAGGACAAACGCACAGACACCAGTTACCCCAGACTACCACCTTGCATGAGTGACGCTACTCCGTACGAATTACCCCATCCTGCTCTCTAATATCCTCAATACATTATTTGGCTAAATTCAGAAAGCCACTGGCAGTTGCGCCATTGGTGCGTTTGGGTCATCTTTGATCGTCTTTTCGGATACTTTGTTGGATATGGTATTGGTGCCTGAAGTTGTATTTCGTTGAAAGGTATTCATTGTGCTCAATCTTGAGTATATAAGACTTCTGTCGTTCTTTACCTTTCATCTCATGAACTAATTCTTTACCCCAGATACCAAACAACAACAAAGCTCTCCTCCATTTCCTTTTATCAAACATGATGAGATCTCTTCTTCTTGGCTTTGCCTGCTTGGCCACCACTTATGGTGCGGCAGTTGGAAAACGTGCCCCTACTCCTTTCTCCAACTTCACCAAGAACGAATTCTTCAAGCCTGCGGCTGATGCTCAGCTCTGGGGTACACTCTATGCCCGGTCACTCCAGTTGCCTGACGAGTCCCTGCTTATGACCTGGGAAAATTACCCAGCTGAGTCCAAAGAATACCCTGTCAATCGTATGTCTTTTGAAACACGTGTTGTTATATGCTGCGGAGGTTAACACTTTGATTAGACCCGATCTACAAGTCGGTCGATGGGGGTGCAACTTGGTCCAATTTTAGTGCCGTCAAAGACACGCAAAACGGTTGGGGCATGCGCTTCCAGCCATTCCTGTACACACTCCCCACCGATTTCGGTGGTTATGCCAAAGGCACTATACTCGCCGCTGGTGTATCGACCCCTGAAAGCCTAGAAGGCGGTGTTTACATTGATGTTTATGCCAGCAAAGACAGCGCAAAGACTTGGGAATTTGTGTCTCATATTGCATATGGCGATGGACCAAACACAATTCAAAATGGTAATAAAGCGCTATGGGAGCCCTTCTTCTTGATGTATGGCGGAAAGCTGGTCTGTTATTACTCTGACCAGCGTGACCCGAACCATGCGCAGAAGCTCGTTCATACCACCACTACCGACCTCAAGAACTGGTCAGACATTGTCGACGATGAGGCTGAGAGTAACTATGACGCTCGCCCTGGTATGACCACTGTGGCTCACATCGAGAGTACTGATAAGTGGATCATGACTTGGGAACGCTGCGGCGTGGATTCCTGCAGAATCTATTACAAAATCTCCGATAGCCCTCTTACATTTGGGCCTATTCCCGGTACCAGGCTCCAAGCCACCGACGGTAGTTTGTTCACCAGTGGACCATACGTGACTTGGGTTCGTAACCCTTACACCAACGACGGCTCTGGTATCATTATCATCAGCACCACTTCTTCCGAGAACCTTCTGATTCAAGGTGATAATCCAGCTGAAGGAAAGTGGAAGAAGGTCGACATCAACCACTGGTCTGCCTACTCTCGGAGTGTCAGAGAGATTACTATCAAGGGAACTAAGCGACTGCTACTCGGGAACGGTGGCAACTTTGGAGACAAGAAGTATAATGGGATTGCTGATGCTGTGGTTCCTATCCCAAAGCTCTGAACTCACGGAGCGGCGTGTTAACATCCGCAGAAGCTGAACAGGATTACGGAGATGAGATGAAGGGTATTGAATAGCATTACTCTTGAATTTAAATCTTGATTCAGTGCAGAACCATAAGCAACAAGGGTTTATCCAAAGTCTTGTCCTTTGGTAAGTCTTCATGGCTATCGCTACTTGGAGAGTGGGTGAAGAATTTGTATGCGGAGAGTTTCGCGATGATGAGCCCAGCAGGAACATCCATTTACTGCCCTTTGCCTGCATCTCGATGGGAATAGAAGCGAAAGTCGTATAACTGAGGGTTTAGTTAATGTCGCTATACGTATCTGCTGGCTACCTAGACAGAATGAATCCACAAATGATGCTGCTGTCGACTAGCGCAGTCGTTCAAATGTTACTGGTAATGTATGTGTTCTAGTAAGCTGTAAATAAGCCATCCTTCACAATCGCTGCTGACCCCTGTGACTCATGACACTAGCAGGCAGCTACTACACAATGTTGATTGGTTCCAGAGCAGATAATAGGCTGACTGTCAGATTCCATTACAGCGCAATTGGTTATCAGGGGATTTCAAAGTGGGGTTGAATCTCTTGTAAGATTTTAGCAACGCAGTCTCTAAAAGCTTTAGCTATTTACAATTATCATGGAGAAATAGCATTCTTGAGTATCGCCCACCTGTTTTCCCTCTATACCATTACTTTCCTAAAGCCAAAACAGGAGGATGATTCCCTATCCCAAGTCGGTAACTAATGGCAATGCCACAACTGAGGTCGCAGGCCTTCAAACAACTAACTCAATCGACTCATCGCTCTCGGACGAAGAGTATATCCTTGATGTTGGCTATCAACAAGATGGAGCTGTTTCCATACGCGGGGGCTCGCCTAGCGGGATATTCTATGGTCTACAGACATTCAAACAGCTTTTACCTCCCTCGTCTCTTCGGCATACAAAGAGCGCCGGGGAAGGTTTGTGGGCACTTTCGACGCAAACTATTCATGATACCCCGCGCTTTGCTTGGCGAGGGGTCATGCTCGAT
This sequence comes from Fusarium proliferatum ET1, assembly GCF_900067095.1. NCBI lineage: Eukaryota > Fungi > Ascomycota > Sordariomycetes > Hypocreales > Nectriaceae > Fusarium > Fusarium proliferatum. The sequence goes on along the minus strand of NW_022194805.1, from coordinate 645,374 downwards.
GTCGCTCGCCACTTCATGCCTTTGCCTGATCTACTGCGTTTTATCGATCTTTTGGCGTTTCATAAACTCAACGTGCTACATCTGCATCTCACTGATGATCAAGGATGGAGATTGCCTGTTGCCAAATGGCCCGAGTTAACCACTGTAGCATGTTGGAGAAAGAGAACCATGCAAGGCGCTCCGCCACATGGCAAGCTAGATTCACGCCCACATGGTGGGTACTACTCCAGGGAGGACCTTGAGGAACTTGTCGCTTTTGCCACCGAGAGACATATAAGGGTCGTGCCCGAGATTGATATGCCGGGGCATATGCAAGCAGCTGTTGCAGCCTATCCTGAACTAGGAAATGGCGCACAGGTTGTTGTGATGGAGGAATGGGGTATTTCCAAACATGTGCTTAACATGTCAGATAAAGCTTTGGAATTTTGCAAAGATGTACTGGATACAGTTTGCGACATATTCCCCGGCGAATTCATTGGCATTGGCGGTGACGAGTGTCCTCACGATGAGTGGAAGGCCAATCCGGATATCCAAAGCAAGATGAAGCAATTGGGATTAGCAGACGAAGCGGGTTTACATGAGTGGTTTATTGGACAGATGGCGGCGCATTTGCACGTCCATGGTCGTCGTCCGTACGGTTGGGATGAACTGATGGGATGTGGAGACAAAGTTCCCAAAGATGTGCTCATCGCAGCCTGGCGAGGGATTGAACCGACAGAGATTGCAGCCAAAAGTGGGTTCGAAGTTATTGCGTGCCCAGACATCAAATGTTATTTGGATTATCGGCAGTCAGAGGACAAAAACGAGCCGACGCCAGTGGGAGTTGTGCTGTCACTCGAAGACATCTACAACTTCGATCCTGTACCAGAGGGATTGACACAGGATGAGAAGAAGAAAGTGATGGGAACTCAGGTCAACGTCTGGACTGAGCACATGGAGAGTGCGTCTCGTGTTAACTATATGGTTTTCCCTCGTTTGTGTGCATTTGCAGAGGTTGCCTGGGGCAAGGCAGACAACCATTCGGATATTGGTGACTTCAAAGTCCGACTGGAACAGCATCTCCCAAGGCTGGAAGCGCTTGGTATCAATTATCGACAATTGAGTGGCCCTAGGCCATGGAATGCTCGCCCTGATGCACCAGGTAAGCCGCGGAGTATGCAGCACCGGGTAGAAAAGCAGCCAAGATTTATTGCAGATTTGCTACAGTAATACTATCTTCGTTGAGAGAGCTTGGCGGGGAAAGAACTCTCGTCCAGTTAGAACCAGGCAAGAGTCTGTTGGGCTACAGTAGCTTGATTAGCTCGTCTTTTGATCCACGTAGACCATCCCGGTAAGATTGCGGGCGGTAATTCGCTAACTCCTCCAATCTCTGTTAGTTGTCTTATAGAATTCATTGTCCAGGGTCTAATGATATCAAGATAAGAACAAAAATGGTCTACGCGTCATAATTGAGAAAATAGGCTGTTTAATAGATGGAGAAATCTCGAGCTGCTTGGTTCCACATCACATTCAGTTGTTTTTAAATTAGGCCTAAGCGGTATTCAATAGCGTTGAGGCTTTTCGCGCTAAACCTTCACCTATAAGAAACTACCAGACACTATTGGTTTTAGAACGGTCTCGCCAAATTGGTTCCTTGAGATAAAGGAGCAAATAAGCATAAAGGGTTCTAATTCCCCTTTATTAGTACTTCTTCCCCTTTGAATTTTTGGATTTGATTTCGATTTAATTCTTCCGCTCTTTAACGGCAGTTATGCATCTGGCACTTCTCTTGTCCCTGGCCTTGGGGCTTGAGTCTGTAGTCGCTGGTCCTTGCAAGCCAAACTCTTTCAGTAAGTTCGTTTATAAAACTGCTTGGTCAAGTTACTAATAACTTAAATTAGCTACCATAACTACTGCTACCACCACAGAAAGTCTGGGACTATCCTCAACATTGTCGACAGATGCAACGAAAGCAACCGAGCAGTCAGACTCAACGACAACAACCATTTCCGACTCCACTTTCTCTTCGACCTTTAGCTCTTCAGCGCCATCATCGGTATCAACCGAGCAGACTGAGTTGACAGCAACAACGACGATCGCGGTCTCGGAATCCACTTCTGTAACTGATCTTGGGTCTACGACTTCGGTCGCATCGTCTGATATTTCTGTAACAACATCAACTGAGGTCACCAGTACATCGGTACTTGATTCATTTATTTCGACATCTGTTCTTTCGACGTCGGATGAATTGACATCATCGGCCGATGCTTCGGTCACAACATCAGCTCCCGCTTCAACAAGCACAACCATAGAGTCTGCTGGGACTACAGAGTCTACCACGACAGAAGAGTCTACCAACGACTCCACGATTTCTTCAACACAGATCTCTACTGATACAACACTGGAGGCAACAACGACTACAACCACCGAAGCACCAACCTCCACCACAATTGTTGACGAAATCTCTACAACAACCACTCTCCTGCCTATTCCGACTTTGTTCACGTTGTCTGCTCAAGGTGGCCCAGCAGATGGCTTGGTTATACATGGAAATGGTCTACCAGAGTACTCTGTGTGGATAGGTGCTTTCTTGACTTGGCCAACTGGCCTGTTTAAATACGAAGAGGGTACCGGTCACGTATCAGTTGATGGGAACCTTCTATGCGCTTTATCCTACCAGGGAAACTTCGACTTTGTTTCAGTCATAGTCTGTCCCACGACTTTACTGTTCTACCACGCGCCCTTGGTCTGTGATCGACCGACTGACGGCAGCCTCAAGTGTAGCGTGGCTGTGAAGCTTTACAGCTGTGTCACAGGCAACGGCGGAACTCGTACTTGCACGACTACAGATGCTTCTTGGAGTAACATGTATTCTTCTGCGCCTCTATACGCGTCGAGCGGAACTTATTATCAGCTCAGGTTTGCCGCTGCTGACTGGGCCCATGATAGTCAGGTATCCCCAATTGGTCTAACGGTCTCGCCTTGGTAAATATAGGATACCTTTACCCTTGGTTACTGGCTGTTGGCAGGATATAACAGCCTAGGAGAAGGATAACAGTTTGAGGCTTGGAGAAATTTCCCATCTTTATAAACAAGGACGACGGAACAGACATCTAGCCATATCAATACGCATTATTTAGATGACGCAAAGGATCTTCTTGGGTCGGCAAAACCAAAACAGAATTAATTATAATACTTCTTACTTATAAATCTCTCGTTCAGTTGTCGCACGGCATTCTTTTGCTTGACGTCTCTTAAGCCTCACAAACAATTCTGACTGCTTCCAAAACCAGGCGGCATGTATATGCCACTCTGACTGCTCTGAAGCCCACTCAATATCGAAATGACGAAAGAACTGTGGGATTAGCTTGCCCATCTCCATGAGGGATATATTTTTACCGATGCAAGTTCGAGAACCGTGTCCAAACTGCGAAGGGAAGACTTGAAGTTAGTTGCTATTCCTCAATACGTGAGATTACGTACCGCGATAAAGGTGCGATCCATGAGACTCAGCTGCTCGGGGGAAGCCTCCAGCCATCTTTCAGGTCGAAATATCTGGGCGTCGTTACCAAAAACGTCCTTGTTCATATGCATCAATGGCGCCGGAGTGCTGATATTAGTGCCGGCTGGAAGATTGTAGCCACAGATTTCTGCACCTTCTTCAGGTACATATCTCTCCAAAGGGAATCCTACGGCAGGATGCATCCGCATAGCCTCTTTCAATGTAGCTTGACTATTGAGTTTGTCAGTATTCGCTGGGGCAATGGGGATTCAACTGGTTGGCTAACAAGTATGGCAGTTCCAACGACTCTTGATATGTCACATACTCAGAGAGTTGGCCGGCCTGATCAGCGTCGTCAATTTCTCTCTGTAGTTTCTCATAGACCCGTGGAGTTCTGATGACGAAATAAACTACAGCACGCAGGGAGATACCTGTGGTATCACTCCCCGCGAGACTGTATCAAGATTAGCATCAGGAATAGAACAATTGCATCGCATCAGTACGCACAGATTGTTTGAAAGATGATTTATCATATCTCTGTGTGTTATTTTGCCGGTCTTGTCCTGCTTTTCTCGTAGCTGAGATAGAAAGTCTGTCCTAGAAGATTCTTTTGGACTGCGATCATATTTATCTAGTTCTTTCTCGGTAACCTTAAAAAGCACGGATGTCAGCACCAAACCGGGAGAAACAGCCCGGAGAAGAAAAGGATGACCATACTTTCAAGAACTTATCCATTGTGTCAGGCCAATAGCTTTCCCTGATCCAGGAATTGGCATACAATCTGTCGAACAGTGCAACCAAGCATTCGGACTGCCCAATGTTCTTGACTAATTCGAGGCCGTGGTTGATCTTGTTGATCATCTCGTCAACATCATGCCTTCTCTCTAAGAAGCCGAATCGCCGTTGAAATGTGATGCTACCGATAACATCAAAGGCATACCACTGTAGCCAATGTGCCAGGTCTAACCTCTGCCCTTCAAGATCGCGCATCGCATCTAGGAAGATGGCGCTACATTCATCGGCATACACCTCGAAATTCCGCATATTTGTCATGGAGAATATCTGCGCCACTGAGCTTTTTAACGCCTTATGTATTTTAGGGTTCCGTTCCGTGAACATGCTGTCCATTCGCCGTCCTTGGTAAATCAAGGACATTGTTGTGTAAAAGGGGGTCTCGATCTATATCAGTGGTTTGTTCAATGATAGAAAGGCAGCATCTACCTTTTGAAAGTTCTTTCCTATGCCGTATACAACGGGTATCATAGCGGGATCTGAGGTCGAGACATGATTCGGTCCTGTGCGCACAATAGGGCCATACTTTTCGTGTAATAGTTGATACTGCCGAGGGGAATCGCCTTTATAAACGAGACTTAGCCGATACAGGGTCGTGTATCTAGCGAGCCATGGCCCAGGGATATGTCGGAGGCCAGCTCGAAATGTCAACCTGATGAGTTGAAAGAGAGCGAGACCAGTTAGCAGTGCTCCGTAGAGTACCCATTTTGAGCACGTCATGCTGAATGAAACTGAGTACGCTGTAATCTTCTGGAACTCGTGTGGTGCCTATCAGTTAGTGCAGCAGCAGCTTCAGTTTTGTAAGTGTTAAGCCGGACAGAAGCGGGCTCCGATTGTGGGGCAGTTACTCCGATCGGAGGAGTTCAGCAAAGGACGGGGAAATCCCCCATGTTCTCTTTACCCTGAATCACATGTTACCGTCATCCCGAGGGGAAATGCAACAGCTCCTGAGAAGTAACGACTAAGTGCAATCAGATACAGACAAGCCTCATTCTGAGGATTGCTACTATGGCAATTTGGCAAGTATCTTAGGGATGAGTTTGGCAAAGTTAAAATACATACACGTCATCGTTTCGACGCTATCCGGGTCTATCTATAAAGTGGCACTACGCTATACAATCACAGATCTTGAAAGCTATAACTCAAGATCGTTGGAAAGTCCTTGGCGGCAGAGGTTTGTTTTACTTCGGAAGATCTATGACTCTACGGAGGATCTCCATGACGCTAACTTTCATATCTCCATCAATGATCTCTAGTGCTACTACCCCGCAGAATCAGCACTGGGTCAATGGTATTCAATAGCCCTCGAGAATACTTTGGTCTGCTGCGGGGTGCTAGCTCAGAACTTAGCACCGGAGCAACAGGTTAGGCCTCTTCGGAGTAATAGTGGGAGACACAACCCCTCAGCACGAAGCTGAGGCTTCTTGTGAATCATCAAAGTGTCGGAGCAACTAGAATACTGCACAGAAACTCATGAGCTTCAGTCGCGCAGGTAGATATATACTAGCTTAACTTGTGTTTTATATTTAAAAGGATGTGGCTGTAGCTCTCTTGTGTTTAATCAAGTTTGGGTATTATTTAGGACTCCAATCTAAATGAAGTTATTCCTTGCCCAATACAGCCTGAAAGCCACTCGCTCTGTTCTTTCGGCGGTGTTGAACGTCTCTAAGCAAGCGAGTGGTGTCTTTGAATTCCTGTTGCGCCAGTGCCCTGATCCTGGAAGCACGTCACCTATGTTGTTTCACTACCTGCCAGACGCTGCTCTGACTTCTTTATGCCGGGCACTGGCACTCAGCTCGGCGTTTGCCACCGCCCTCGCCTCTACCCAGCTAGATACCCATCTTCATGTATTGCCTCCTGTCTTTGCCGCCGCGATCGATGCCGCTGGCGGCGATCCTACAGGCTACACAATCCCCATTGGACTCTTGAGGGCATGATTTCATCAATGGGTCGGACACGCACAGACATTGGTACATTATTGGCAACGATTATACATTATAAGAAAACAGACTCTAACTAAACGTCACGATTACAGGCATCATGTCGGTCTCGGCACCCGGAGTCCAGATTGCCGGCACTGGTCAAGCTGCCCGTGACCTCGCAAGGACGTGCAATAAGTACCTGGTCACGACCGCAACCAAGTCCGCATATGGCAAACGACTGGGGTTCTTCGGTGTCTTGCCGGATTGGCGCGATGTAAATGGTACATTGGCTGAGATAGACTTTCTGTACTTGACGCAAAAGTTGTGTGACGGTGTGACGGTGTGACGGTGTTTACTACCTACGGAGATATGCTTCTCAGCAACCCACTCTTCCTCCCAATTTGGCAAAAGCTTCAGGACTACAAAGCGCTCATATTCATTCATCCGGATAGCTCATGGGTAGGCCCCAAGTTCATCGCTGGCGGCCTGCCCCAGCCGATTGTCGATTTCCCGCTCGCCACTACCCGGACGGCGGTAGACTTGATCATGACCAAGACGCTGCCCAAGTTCCCGGATACTGACATAACACTATCCCACGCAGGCGGCAGACTTTCTTTTATTGCTAATAGATCATTAGGTAGTCTTTCCGTACCAGATATTAACCAGATTATCGGGTATAGCATGGCTGATGCTAAGGCTGACCTTGGTCGTTTTTACTTCGACGTTGCCTTGAGCACTAGTGCTGCCCAACTGCATGGACTTCTGGATGCAGTAGATGCAGACCACATCCCATTTGGGTCCGACTACCCTTATGCTCCAGCCTTTGCCATTGACGCTTTGCTGCTGCAGTATGCACAATTCGTGGCCATGGATAAGAGAGGGCCTCTAATTCGTCCAGAAAAGCTTCGCGCGAATTCCTTATCTCTTCTTAACAAGCATGCCTTTAAGAGGGCCTTTAAGTGATTCTATAAAGCCTCCTTAGGCCACAATTTACTATATGTATGTATAATGTTGCCACTAGAACGCGTCCAGGGCGACTATAAGACAGTTAAAAACAATGACTTGTATTGAATCTTAAAGATAACTAGTTATTTAAATAGGCTATAAGATAATAGGAAAAACAGGAGGTTCTAAATTAAATTCAAAAACCAGCATTTAGGTCTTATACAATTAAGGGAATTTCTTTCCATAGTCTAATTAATATTCTTAATACCGCTATATCCCATGTTTGTTATTTGCACTCTGGATGTGATGGCGAAGAAAAGTAATTGAGAAGCTAAGACAAATTAGGAAGCATTCTGCGGGACGGGACCACCACTGCGAGAGATGATCGGCGCACGCGTAGCCGAGTAGATATCTGACTGAGGGGCCAAGTCTAGTAACAACTTCATCCCATCGCCATACCAGTTTTCTACCAAAATTGAGTCATGGTCGGAGTTCCAGGCCGTTCAAAAGCTTGCCATACCTGCAAGAGTCGTAAGCTTGGAGTAAGGTCTTACTTCTGTCAGTCAAGTATCTGTCTGCTGATTTGCTCCAAGTGTGATCAACTTCGCCCGTGGTGTCGCCGATGCACCCGGGCTGGTCTGAGCTGTGGAGGGTATGATAGGCTTCCCATCTTCGTCAACAGTACCCAAGATGGAAACAGCGCTCTATCGGCTAGATCATATTCGCCACGTCATGCCTCAGACCAGACTGCGGTATCAACGCCTTTGCTTGACCTATCGCTTGAGCGCACGGCAGCAGAGTCCAAGTATCTGTTCCTCTACTGGCGCTTCCTACTCCCCAATAATGGACAGCTGTTCCCCCTGCAGGCCACTAGGCATTCGACTACAGGGTGGATACAGATCGTGCAATACTTGGCCCAAAACGATGCGGGCGTTCGTACTGGGCTTCTCGCCAATGCATTGGCATTGGTTGGGCAGAAAACGGAACAGTTTTCCGTCGTTATGGAGGCATGTAATATGTACACCAAAGCGCTGCAGACCCTCGCTCAATCTTTACGCCATATCAAACCAGAAGAGACGACAGAGGACCCTAGGCTGATGACATCGGCGCTTCTGGCTGCATTTGAGGTATTGTTAATTTGTGTGATGTTGTCTTCCTATGATGGCTGACACATGTAGCTACTTCAAGTGTCTGACGGCCGTCAGTCTTGGCTCCATGGGATGACCTGGCTTCGTCACTCGGCAGGGCAAAAGGCCATTATCCTTGCCAGAGGCCCAGAGGGTTACAAAGAAGGCTTGGCTCACCAACTATTTGCAGACGGTCGCCTACATCTAGTACGAAATATCCTGTTCTTATTTCAACGACAAACACTAAGATTCGTCTCTAGATATACCCAAACATTCACGAACGTAAACGGTCGGTATTTAATACCCCAGAGTGGAAGTCCATACCATGGTCCACGCTGCCAAAGAATCCAAAGGACGAGTTGGTGGACATACTTCTGGAGATTCCAGGTCTGCTGGAAGATCTTGAGCGTAAGCCTGCACATGAGACGCAGCAGGGGTCATTGTATGCGCAACTGCAGGAAAGATGCCGTATTTGCGATGAAAGTCTACGCAACTGGTCCACTTCTTCCGGCCAAGCTAGTGTCAGTTTCGCTGAAGGGTTAATATCCACCCCTACAACCCAGGTCTCCTCTCTGTCCCCAGAAAACTTCGCCATGGCTCATTTGGGTATGATCTACTGGGCGACTTGCAGCCTTCTGCACCGAGTTATGGGTGACGACACTAATGCTGGGCTTTACTGCCGTAAAATCTTGCTCATGGTCCCCTTCTTCCAGAGGCCCGATATGGGTGCCATCTTCATCAACTTTGTGGGGTTTCCAGTTAGCGTTGTCGTAAGCTTTATCGCACGACAAGAGAATCATGCTGCCTTTGAGGCGCTGAAAGAATTACTCTACAAGATATTTATGGACCCAAATCGTGGCAGCCAGCTACGGGCATTTTTTGAGACGTGGCCATGGCAGAGCACTAATGAGACACGAGTGGTCATGAATAAAGCGAAAGCAAGGACTAAATAACTTATGTACGCGCGATCCTATACTCTTCAGGCTTCGTGCGCATGTTCATATCTTGTCTACTCTACATCCACACTTGCAATTGCCACGCCATTGCTGCTTTGCACAAGATCTGTGGCAGATCTGCCGTTTCGAGCTACTTCTATCTCTTCAGATGTTGGTAGATTAACAATCATCAAATAGAGAATGTTCTAGATCCGTGTCAGCTAAATCTCTGTCAAAAACTTCGCATCGGGCGACATACGCGACTAATGCGACGCTGTCCGTTCTCCAACAGCTCAGACTGGTGCTGGAACTGTTGTATTTGTAGCTCGTATGCGCTTTCATACTGCTGGATGTAGGCTTCCTTTTCTTCGGCAGTGAGATCCATGCCTCGTAGTACAGAGATGAGGTTTTCCATCTGAGAAGATTGTTGGTCTCGGATAAGCTGCTCTTGGTTGGCCATGGCAGAGCGCATACTTTCTTTTTGCTTTTCAATATTGGGTGTCAGCTTACCCCCAGATAAGAGGCCAAGTAAGCCACCGTTAGAGGCAGGATGGTTTGGGTCCAGATAGCGATTTGAGAAGGGCTTTCGTGGAACCGAGGAGAGTACATCTCCATTACTTTCAGATGCCTTCGTAAGTCTTGGAGTCAGCTAATGAGACTCAAGGGCTACGTGGAAGGGAGGTACTACTTACGTAGCGCGCCTGAGCGCGTTGATCAAAGTAGTCGTTCAGCTTGGCAAACACCGTTTTCTTCTTGTCAGTGTCCGGAGTGGTTCTCTCGATAGTTGGATAGATTAGAGTCGCAACGCAGTCGGGTAGATCCTCTTCACCATGGGAGACGCCAGCCAAAGGATTTCGCAGGTTCCTTTTGGCTTTGGATGATGTTGCGGACGTCGACTCAAGTTTCAGCATAGCTTGCGCTGGATCAACTCTTTCTTTGTTGATGGTGGAGATCGGACTGTAAGACATGAGAAGGCAATACAGTCCCCGCGGCTGGAAGAAATTGACGTTCGCTCGATCCATGAAAGAGTTCGTTCTATTTATAGATCAGCCATAAGAACGAGAAAGCAAACAGCAGACTTACTTCCATCGAGTCTCTGTCTTGGCGATAACCCCAGCGACGATCTGCACGGCAGCGGAAACACCTAGGGCGATGTGATTGGGAATGAACCCGGTGCCCATGGCAGCGACCTGAATGGCATGGAGCCATTTGGACGCTTGTACGGCTTTGTTGATAGCTTGTATGAAGGCGATGAATGTTTCTTGATCGATACCAAATGCCTGAAGATCGGGCGCGTATGCCTCTACAAACCCGCGTTCTTTGTTTCCGGGGCGTCTCTGGGGGATGACAACTGGACTACTTAACCGAAGTGGCAATGGATTGACACCCAAACCCGGATGGTCCATTAAGAAGCTGTCCAAAGTCGAGCCTGCATTTTGCTCCATCTCTCTGGTCCTGTCCTCAGAACGGCCGTTGTAGGACAAGGGATTGTTATTCGAAGTCATAATGGTTTCGTGATATAGTTATTGGAATGCAGGCTGTCTTTTTTGACATCAACTTGAGGGAGGGATCCTTTAAATACTTTTTCCAAGCCAGTCCGGTGCCCATTGGCGTTAAACACTGTTGTTAGGAAGGATTAACAGTACGTAGTGGCGGGCCCGTTTTACGCAATTGAAGGCCTACGCCTACGGCGAGGGGTACAGACAGCGTTCTGACATGCTGTGCTCAGGCACCGCATACCCAAAAAACGGATAATGTAATAATTTTCTAGCTTCAATCTGACTCCAAATAAAACAATATATATATTACTTCACATCCAATTAAGTACTTAAATTATAAGGCATTAATTATTAATAGGCATCTACTAGCTATAAGTGTTAACTGTACTTAGTACATGAACTGTTTTATTCTCTATAAAATATCTACTTTAGTTCAAATTGCTTTTTGCCCTCTACACTCAGACCCAAGTCAACAACTTCCTTATCCTCGCTCACGACCGTTCTCAAGTCTCCAAAGGGAAGGATGACAACCAGTGACTTCCAGGGAGCTTGGAAGCCAGAGCTTTCATCCTTGGAGAACTTGACCTTGATCACCGACTCGGTAGCCGAGTAAGCAATGGTGTATGAAGAGATCTTGTTCTTGGTTGACACAGAGGTACCATCATCTTCATACCACGTAGTCTCGTGCCACTTGCCATCGCCAGACGCCTTCTGAGGAGGGAAAATCTCCACGCCGCGGTAGTCATCGAGAGGGAGATTTGCCACGTTCTCCTTCTCACCAGGAGAGAGAACCTGGACATCTCGGCCAACAGCAACGGCACGGCCAACCTTGCCGAGAACGGGAATACCAGCACCATGCCACTCAACGTCCAGGTCAACCCACTGCCCAGCCTCAAGATACTGGTATGGTGCATTCAGGTTCAGATATCCCTCATCATCGTCTGAAGCCTTGGGAAGGTAGAACTTGACCTTGCTTGCTCCAGCCTCGAAGACACCGCCAACGAGCATGGAGTCACCGAGCCAGTACTGTTTCTCTCCATCAAGCAGCTTCCAGACTTCAGGGTCGGACTCGTAGCCCCAACCGATCCATCTCTGAGGAGGAGAAGCAGTCTGGTGACTCTCAAGAGACAGAGAGTAGATGTAAGGAATCAATGCGTAGCGACGCTTGATAGTCTTGCGGACAAGATGTGTGATCGATGGGTGCATCCAAGGCTCAATGACATCGCCGATCGAGTTGTCTTCGCCTGTCTTGAAGCAGTTGATTGCGAATCGAGGAGAGTAGATACCGAGTTGGACCCATCGAAGAAGAAGCTCGGGGTCAGGCTGAGGACCCTCGAAGCCACCAATATCATGTCCGTAGCATTGCATGAGGGAGAGGCCAGCGTTGAGACCTAGGGCAGTCGAGCCTCTCATACTATCCCAGCTAGTAGTGTTATCACCACTCCAAGAGCTGCAGGCGTAACGCATGGTACCCGCTGTAGCACTGCGAGTGAGAACGAAAGGGCGCGAGTCTGGGTTAACAGCGAGAAGAGCATCATGAGATGCCTTACCGTTCAGCTCGGTATGTAGACTCCGACCCCAAAGACCGACCTGAGGTCGCTTCTCAAGCCCTTCGGGAACCTCGAGCACATCCTTGTTAACGTTGAGAGCGCACTCCCATTCGTCATCTGGGATCGTGTACTCGTTGTTGTCGTTCCACATGCAGTCGATACCCTCTTCTGCGAGCTTCTTAATTCCATTGTACCACCAATTGTAACCGGCCTCAGACGTAAAGTCGATATGGCCACCATTGGCTCTCTCGCCTCCTCCAGCGCTCCAAAGCTTGGTAACGGCGGGTTCCTTGGTATGGGGATCAAGGAAAAGACCGCCAGCATCCTTGAGCTTCTGGTACTCGGGATGACTGGAAACGAGATATGGCTTGACATTTGCGATACAACGCATGCCTAGCTTATGGAACTCCTTGATCCAGTCCTCAGGATCAGGGAAGCGGTGGCGATTCCAGGTGAAAACATGTCGGTTCTTTGGGTGCTGCTCAGCCACGGTGTATCCAGATGACATCTGGTAAGCCGAGCAAGGAATGTCGTGCTCCTTCATCTTGTGCGCCAACTCGATCAAGGCCTCACCAGCAGGGGGATCGTCGAGCATGGAATACTTCATGCCTCCAGAGAGGTAGCCAAAGGCCCAGCGAGGGACAAGAAGAGGATAACCGGCGAGATCAGCGTAGGTCTGAACCACCTCTTTGAGCGTCTTTCCGGTAATAATATACTCTTCCAGACCTCCAAAGTCTTGACGATAGACCTTGTAGAATCCCCACATACCATCCATCTCGGAGCCGATGGAGTATTCTCCTCGAGTATGGCTGGTGGAGAACATAGCCACGCATCCTTGGGGCGTAGCATTGATCAAGAGAGGGATGTTCTTGTAGAGAGGGTCAGTTCGATGGGCGTCGTATCCAAAGCTGTCGGTTGCCGATATTTGGAAGCGGCGACCAGAGAGGTCCATTGGTGCAGCCTTTTCTCCAAGACCGACATGGAACGTCTTGCGGTTGTACTGAGTGTAATGAGCGACACCGTCGCCATTGACGGCATAAGATCTGTTGTCAAGATCTTGAAGAATAGGTGGCTGCCCATCAAAGCCTACCGAGAGAAGAGGGGTCTCTCCAGCGTAGTCGACATTAGCGATAACATCGCCAATCTGGATCTTGGTACCCTTGTCACTGGATGTGACTTTCGGCTGAGCACCGTCTAGCTTTGTCTCAGCACGAGGGACACTGGGACGAGGCGGTAGCGGATGGGTAGCGGATGTGAATGTGGTTCTGAAGACGTTGGGACGAACGGCTTCAAAGTTGAACTCAAAAGGTAGAGTGGCATCGTTGCAACGCAAGTGGACAGACGGCTTGGTGCTGTCTTGACCAGCCGCATCGACAGTCCACGACGAGGGAATGCGTTCACGTTGAGGCATGATGAAACAATAATCGAGCTTTGATGTACAAACTCAATAGTTAACGATTGAAAGAGGAAAATACAGGAGGGAATGATCCTCTTTTAACTTGACGCAGCATGCATTCATTGCCGCGTTCGGGACGCAGCATGCATTCATTGCCGCGTTCGGGATGCAAGTATCGCCTCATTTACAGCCAATATCTATCGAAAAGAAGCCAAGATCGGGTCTGCCTCGTTTTGTCCGACGCCATCGCCGGAGAATTCTGCCCAAGTCCGGTCCTGCTCTGCCGCGTGACCCGTTCAGTACTAAACCCCTCACGCCGGGGTCGGAGAAAACACCAAAAAGTCCGATTTCTTTGCCGAGAATCCCCACGGGGTAAAAAGTCCACTCCGATGACCAGCAACAGCATTATTTCTGATGATCATAACACTCACTTGACCCCCAAAATATTTGAGCTAGTTAATTCAATCTGATGAATTTTCAGTCTTTTTTTTTTTTTTTTCAGACATTAAATAGGTAATATAAAGATCGTTATGCAGAGGACCAAGAGATCAAGCTCCACATATATGTCTTTCAGACCTATCAACGACTGAGAAATGATGTTCCTGCCTGAGGCGTCGAAACAAGACTTCCGCTTCCAAACTTCCCCGCGCAAACATGATTCGCCAGGGAGAGACTGAACATCATGAGAAGCGCGTTTCGGCATTCAATACCAGTCCAGGCTCATATATTAAGATGAAAAGATATCAACATGTCACAGATCCATCAACCTTCAGAAGCGGCAACTTCACAAACGGCCCCGTCCTCACGTATCCGTAAGAAAAGATTACCGGTATATCCGCCTTGCATTTGAAACTTGCCAGCTTCAACCTAGAGTTATTATTACATGCATGTATAAAGAATCTAACATGAATCTTTTAGAAAGCATGCCTAGCTTGTCGCCAGAGCAAAGTCAGTAGGCATCCGAGTACCTCTCTGTACGCACGTAGCTTACCTCTTGATTAGGTGAAGTGCAATGGCTCACGGCCATGTTCTCGGTGTGTATATTATATGGACGGACAGGAACTCACAGTGCTGATGGACAACATAGGTGTTGTCAACTTCAAAAGACGTGCCAATTTGTCGAGAGACCAAAAGAGGACCATGAACTGTTCGACTTCCTTGTCACCGGTGACAGTAATGTTTCTAATTCGTCGTTACAGCAAGCTCGAGGCGCTCCAGAGAGAGATCGAGTTTCTTAAATCACAGCTGCAATCCTATTCATCCTCAGTGATGGAGCGTTCACCTACCACCTACCCAGCAGAGGATCAGCCGCCATTCATGACAGCGAGTCGTACCGACGTTCCGGCTCATGGTGTGTACACATCTGCACCAGCAAGAGTCCCTTTGCAACCCGTGGGATCGACCTGCACTAGCTCTCCAGACACTGCTACATTCCTTAACAGAGCCCAAGGAAGATCGAGGTCAGCCTTCGAGACTGATACAGTAGCCCCCACAACAGCCGAGCTCGGGATTGATATGAAGGACGACGAGGCGCGGCTGTACTTCAATGCATTCTTCTCCGGCTGTGACCGCTACGTTCCCGTTTTTGACCAGCGCTTTGACACAATGGAAGCTATTCGCAACAACAGTGCTTTGCTATTTATTACAATATGCTCAGTTGGGTGTCGTGTGCTCAACGGCACAAGCTCGAGATGGCGAGCTCTTGCGCTCCAGACTCAACGCTTGCTCAATGCCGCTATCGTCAATCCGTTGATGGGAAGTCTTGAGACAGTACAAGCAATTCTCGTTCAAGCCTGTTATGCAGGAGAAAGGGCACTCCTCATTGCAATTGCCACGCGCATGGCCTTGGATCTTGGATTCCCTGAAGCCTACGATACGCTCATTGCGGAATCCGTCTTGGGAGACATGCAGATGGACAACACCGACCAAGCTACCTACAGCGACAACACTATGCACATGCGCAAAACTAGAGTTTGGCTGCATCTATTGGTGATGAGCTACATTCTACACGTAGATGCCGGAGGGATGCCAACGTTCAAGTTTCGAGGTGCTTCACGCAGATGCAGAGTCCTCCTGCAAAGCCCTCTCGCTACGGGGATGGATCATTATCTCTTTGCTCAGGTTGAGCTGAATGTTCTTCGTGCAAAGATATATGCGTCCTTGCCCCAGAGTTCCCATCTGAGTGACGAAGAGATTCTTGATCTTGTCAAGGATGCCAAACTCGACATCGATGTCTGGTTCCAGGACTGGATACGTATCTCGCAGCCGCATCACGAATCGATGCCTTGGTTCGTACCTAACCTTTCTGTTCAGCGCTGCTGGGCTGACAACATGGCTCTTTGTCGTGCGGTAAGGGCTGCAGGCGTGGAGAATGTCAACGTCATGTCGCCCATCCAGAAGAACATGTTATCAATGACCAGAGCTTCGCTTCAGCAACATCTTGATATCATCATCCAAGAACCAAGGATATATCTCAAGAGTATCCGCTATGCAATGGACTTTGTCTGGGCAAAGAATACTTTCTGTTGTCTTCTTCTGCTCAAGCTATCTGCTTTGCTCCCCGACACAGATAAGTTGCAGACGCAAGGTCTCAGCAATGAGCTTATCGTAAAAGCTAGCATCCTGCTGCAGGAACTAGAACTAGTCGCTGCTGCGGGACATAAAGACGACACTCGATCAAATACCAGTTCACTATACCTTCAACTTTTGAAGACGAGTATACAGAAGTATAAGCGTTGGCTAGGTCAAGATGAAGAAGGCCCTGGAGGAGGGCAAACATCCTTTCCTCTGACTCAAGAGAGGAACTGCGACAACGAGCTTGAGTCTTTTGTCCCAGACCAATTTGTCTTCGAATGGGATTTTCCAGGCCTGACCCTGTTCTCGTCTCCTATCAATGAGACCGGTTGGATCAATGAACTTCTTACCGGAGCACAAGAGTTTGGGGAAAACGGAAGCAGCATCAACTGGGCTCTGATCGACTTTTCTATGTGAGATAACCTGCAGAAAGTAGACGGCTGGTGTGCCATGGCAGATAATATAGCTATTCTCTGCATGTTTTAATAAACTGTCGGCCGCAATGTTGTGCATACCATGGGCCTCGAAGGAGAGATAAACTGCACGACTGTTGGACCGAACTACTTCAAATTCTTTCATCTCTACTCTTAACTTGGCGGTTACAGGCTCGTCGCCAAAATATCTAACAGTCGCTTCTGTGAAACACCAAGCTGACAGGATCAATACTTCAGGAAGATCGAGCCAGTCGTCAGCCATGTAATTATACACTGCATAATGGGCTACGACCCGGATTTAAGCAATGGCGATTTCACATAACTCATTTACGTCTAGCCTCTAACATCAGTCCGCTGGGCCGTCAGCCCGTTAACTACAACTAAAACTGTTGACTTCCTAGCACGGCCCCGTTAGCCTCTTTCTTAAGAGCATAAAGTGAAGGAAATGGAGTTAGATGCAACTAATAAGAGAAGCTATCACCACCCATTTATAACTGAATATTTTATATACAGCATAGGACGAATAATACAGAGTGATCTGTGCTGTAGGAACAGTGCAGATAAACAGAACCTTCCTCTTTTGGCTTACCAGGACCTTGATGATTAGCTGCCGGGATTAAAGTCCAACTGTTAGCGGGACATATACGAGAAAAGGTTACTACCATTCCTTCGTAAGTCATCTAATTACCGTGCTTTGTTTCATTCGGCATTCGGAAATGCTAGTCTGAATGCAGAAAGACGCATGAACGATTCAATCGCTATCAGAGGGGGGCGGACCATCTCGCATATCACGAAAGCCCTGTGAATTGGGCTATATAAGCCGAAAGGGGAAATCTTTAGCCGCCGTTATTGCTACCATAACCGTTACATCGGTGTTTAAAACTGTGTACAGAAGTACTCCGTATGCAGCTTGAGATCCCCCAAGTGTGCAGCCGCGTAATCGACATTTGGCCAACAAAATAAGTGACAAAATCTGTCAGTCTTTATCAGTAACTTTCGTCGAGATATTTTAGCAACTATCTCTCCATCCGCGTTGTTGACGCCGGCTTATCTCATCAAAGTCCGTCGTTGAGATATGCAATCCGCAGACCGAACACCCACTGGAAGGTGCTTTACCAGAGTATTCGGTAGGATAAGCCAGCAGCAAGCGTTTGTAACACGTTTCAGCCCAACCGAAGCTTCTTCATTAGCGATTGGGTGTGGCGTGAGGGAGGCAGGCTTGACAGTGTTCGGCAGCTTTAGGAGATAAAGACATCAAACAGACTTTTCTATCTTTTGTTTGACCTGAAATCGTGCGAGCTTTGAGTTGTGGCGTTGTGAAAAGTTTGGATCTAATGCTGGCCTTAATACCCTGGTTATACGAGATATTTCCTTGGCATGCCGACTTAAACTTTGTCGCATACCACAAACAACAGCTCCAGAGCAAACCAACGTTCGCTAGTACATGAGAGAGCGACCGACTTACTCAAGAGATTTAGTAAGAGGAGCGAAGACGCAAAGAAATCAGGGTCTACAAAAGCCTCGTATGATGTGTGTGTTGGTACACGGGGCTTACAGGTTACCCGCTGTCGTTTTGCCATGGCACAGACGACAGGATGTCAGAAAATCCCATCACTAAGCACTGTGGTGGAAGCTTAAACAAATTCCCGGACGTGTCAAAAGGTTACAACATAAGCAGACATATAGAAGCTCAAATCGAATCATTTGGTTTGTTTCTTAAGTCTAGCAACCGAATTAATAGCACATTTTACACTGTCATTCTTGTTTACCCTGTCCTCATGCGTCTCCTATCAATATAAAGAAAGGATGCCTCTCCAAGATCAGATAAGGCCCAACCTTCAGTCACCATCCATGGCTGGCTTTGGCAAGCACCAAATTGTTTCTCCCCTTCTGTCAGCCTTTTGTGAAATTCCACCAGTAGACAAACTGAACCACGCGACGGGGATGTCTTTTCTTATACCCTTGACAATCGATCAGTCAGACAGAATACCGCGGCACGACCTAGCAGTCAACAAGCACAATTGTCCAAAGGCTGGAGACCGACCACCAGGAATACATACGCCGTCCTCTAATGGTGATGTTGCACCTCTTGATCTTGATAATGATAACTGAAAATATTCGACATCATTTCGTTGCCCAGTAAACGCTATCCTCGTCTTATGCATTTGCCCAGAAGCACACCAGATCAAGGTGCAAATTGTTGAGGGAGCTATCCAGGCTTCGAAGAGGGCTCTACGCGAAGGCGACAGTTTTGGCATCATCAGACCACGTTCTGGAGGAAACTGGGAATACTCAGTGGCCAAGTTCGTCGATGGATATTGGACCTGGGATTATGTTTCATCCAGCACATTATCCCGAGGACCGAACGATCTTGCAAAGGAGCCTATGGCTGGTATCAGCATAGCGATTGATGCATTGACGGAAAGGCAATCTCCCGCCATATCATGCCCTACTCTGGTGGTCGTCAGTGATGCATCAACATTCGAGACTTCTGGAGTTCAGAGTATCATAGACCGGGCAAATGTCGCTGGTATTGGTATCTGTACGTTCGGTTTCAACGTATCAAACGATCCAGAAGAAGCCCTTGTACAGCTCGCCTCTGGAACCAAGGCAGCTTACACCTACGTCAATGATTGGATGGCCTTCCTGACTCTCTGTTGGCCTGTTTTCGGTCCTAAAGAGGGTAGTACTAGAGAATGTCAAGTTGACGTTTCGAACCGACAACTCCTCACCAGGCTAGTTTCCCTGTTATTCGATGTCACTCTTTAGGCTTTGTTAGAAATATCTTCATGTAAGATCTCTAGACGAGACTGGTCTGGCCTCTCGTTTTCATTTATCAACGACTGGCCAGATTCAGATAAACAACGCCTGATATATTCCACGGTACAACAACACGTTATCTCGATATCGTATCTTCTCTTCACTCGCAAGCTATTCTTCAACCATTGTCATGATTTTCTTTTGAAAGGTTACTCCGCTGTTATCAGCAGTAGCTACGGGTCATGCTGCCAACGGAACCACCACTCCGCACAATATTCCTGCCGGTGCTTCCCTGGAGCATGACCCGTCTTCCCCATCTACCTCTGTTTAACCTGCCTTCTGCGTTGAGTTTGCTGGCACATCAGCCGAGCCCAATGAGCTGTTCCTGAAGCTCATCACGCAGTTGACCGATCCTAGATCACAGTCGGTAGTCCGGCCTAGTGTAATTGCCATGGACAGCAAGTCGCAGTAGCATAGATACTTGCCGCAATTGCCTGGAGGCCAATTGTCATAACGGGCAGCATCCTGCTCTTCTATTGGTAAATCCGTGTAAAATGTAACCCTGCCCCAATGTGTCAACAAGCTCACCTCGAGGGCGAATCAGGGAGCCTCTTGGCCTCCTGAGACTCCACTCAGGTTGGCTACGGAATTTGACGTGTCAATATGTTATGAATCAGGTCAGCAGCCCTGGTTTGTCTTGACCTCAAAACTCATATCAGGCATTTCGGGTCCCAGATTTTCTCCTCCTCTATTTCCCCTCTCGTATTGTGAAATAACGTTTGGCGAGTCCTTGAATCGATTTCACAATCTCATAATGTCAGCCGTGGATAATCAGCCGCTCGTTGCTGACGAGAGTGAGAATGTAAGCAGCTGATCGCATTATTAATTACATTTTTTGACAATCTCAAGGTAATTGAAGACTACGACTCTGGACATGACGAGGTACGCGTAGTCTCAGCCCAAGTATTCTTCAACAGGGTACATACTGACACACTGCCTTCTTAGGAAGTGGAATCATCGACACAAAGTATAAGCAGCTCCATTCTTCAGTATCGTCAGGAAAATGGGAGAACCTACCACGGTTACAAAGATGGCAGTGAGTCCCGTGATTAGTAGAGTTTACGGTTGCTGATTACACAGAATACAATGTCCCAAATGACGAGGAAGAGAACGAGAGACTTGGTATATGCCTCACTGTATCTAATGGACATTTTACTGAAAAGATTAGATTTGCAACATGCTCTGTTCCTTCGAACATTTGATGATCGGCTTGGCTTTGCCCCTCCGTGTAAGCCTGGAGCCAAAGTCCAGCATGTTCTAGATATAGGCACTGGCACTGGAATTTGGGTCATGGACTATGCAGACGACCATCCAGGTGCCGAGGTTTGTTCCTCAACTGTTCCTTGCTGGCACCAATTAATTCTTTTCAGGTTATCGGAGTTGACCTGTCTCCCATTCAGCCCAGCTTGTATGGATATCTACGCCTCTTCTCCTTAACCAGCTGACAATATCAGTGTCCCACCAAATGTTCGATTCATTATTGACGATATTGAAGAGGAGTGGCAATACTCTTCAAAGTTTGATTACATCCACAGTCGAATGATGAACTCTAGTGTTGCAGACTGGGAAATCTACGCTAAAAAGATCTTTGAGTGAGGTTCTTCGCATGTTCATTTCTTCAACCTACAAAGCTGACACGTATTAGGAACCTGGAACCCGGTGGCTACGTAGAGCTACAGGAGATAGATGTCTTTACGAAGTCCGACGACAACACCTTGAAACCGCAGCACAATTTATGGCAGTGGGCTCAGCTTATATATGATGCATCCGTCAAACTGGGAAGGCCGTACTTTGACCCAGGCAACATAAAGGATGTTCTCACCAAGGTTGGCTTTGAAGATGTAACGGAAGCAAAGTTTAAATGGCCGACAAACCGATGGCCAAAAGACAAGAATCATAAGGAATTAGGCGTATGGAACAACGAGAATGCGAATTTCTTTCTCGAAGCTGTGGCGATAGCTCCACTTACCCGGGCTTTGGGATGGTCGAGGGAGGAGGTCACTGTTTTCATCGCTCAAGCCAGGAAAGAACTCAACGACCCTCGAATTCATGCATACTGGCCAATGTGAGTCTCAAAGTAATCACGTCTGAGAGATAGTGAGCTAATTATTATAAGTATCTCGGTATACGGACGCAAGCCAGCGAAATAGTTGCAGATCATGATCTCACTCTATTCATGCACACTTGCGCGGTCAATGCGTGTTGGATTCTGATGCTATGATTTTATTGCAGCAATATGGAATGTCCATTTATTCCTTTCTATTAACAGGCTATGATATCATTAAACTTTTACAACTTGGAAGTGCTCTCCTCACGACCCTTGAGGTTGATGTGAGGAGTGTCGTTTGCAGGCCGAGTAACAGCGTAGAAAGCAACACCGTGCGACCTGGTGGAGAACTAAATATAGATCAGCCATGATTCTCAAAGCCATGGGAGGAAGAGAACTAACCTGAGCTTTGGAACCGACGTGAAAGAAGGCCCAGTCTCCAGCAACAAGATGGTGAGTGATACCAGTAGCCTCATCCTGTTCGTAATCAGTATCATTTACTTGCAAGGCTGCAGGGAGAGATCCTTACAGTCACATCAATTTGACCGCTGAGGACATATTTTGTCTCCTCGTAGTCGTAGGATCCATATCGTGTAGGTCCAGGAACGACCTTATAGAAACCCGTGGTCAGATAATGATCAGAGTCGTTGCGCTGACTCTTGATAGAGTGGAAGTCGGCGATAATAGCGCACTCTCCATCGGGAATGGGGATGTGCTCATGGCCGGCGCCCTTGATAATGGTAAGAGGAACGATCTTGTTTGACACTACAGATGGGTTAGTAGAACATTCTTGGGCTCGTCAATTCAGGGCTGTTTACTTTTTGTGGATTTGGTATGACTGTAAAGACGGAAAGAGGAGAAGAATGTTCAATGGCAACTCCTATACTCTGTTATATAAATACCAAGCCATGACGGAGCATTCTCGGCATATACACGCAATGAACGATACGGGATACGGCTCCGGGCCCGTAGCTCCGTGCCTGAGAGTTGCGCAGCTTGCTTATCTGTAGCCGCACTAAACCTAAATTGGGGCCAGTGTCACTTAGTCAAGCTGGATCACGACAAAACACATGATCGGGACCCCACCGCGTTTCGCCGAATTATTCCATAGGCGGTGAGCAGGTTTATCGCTTATCACTTATCACTTATCGATTAACAAGGACTCTTATCAGAGCACTTATCTTATCGTAATTGCTTGCTACCCTAAGGTAGGCAAAATAATAGCAGATTAAAAGTGTTAAAAGACGCCTATTAAAACTCATTATTGTTTCAATTGTTAAGTGAATAAGCCTCTTGGCCTTTCTCGAATACTCTCGCAAACTTTCTTCCCGTTCCCATCTTGTGGAGCTTTGTCACAAGATAGAAGCTGCGTTGATAGTAAAATACATCAAATTCATTGCCAGTAATTGTCGTTCGACGTTCTTTGCAAAACCACGAAAAAAAATAAAAATAAAAAATGAGTCATCTTTGACGCGCATAGTCACTTTATTATTTTGAGTGTTAGCAGAATCGAAGCCATAGTCAAGACCTGATGTCTCTTGCGGTATGTAGATCGTTCTTCAGAGACTAAGTTGCTGGTCATAAAGAGCCTTCACAAAGAGGTTTACCAATTAACAATTCTAGCAGGGGGAAATGACGTGCCATTTCTTTGATTACAACGGCACGTGGCCTGTTTTGGCACAGGCATTACTGAAGGTCAAGACAAGTTCCCCAGAAAGTGGCACGCTCCGAAGACTTGCCAGCCACTTCGGAGTTGCCCCGCTGTTGCATTGCTTGCTTGTGGGGAAAGTGGACCGCCGACCTCCTGAAATCCGGGGTAACGGGGTAAACGAATGATATTCTTCGTACAATAGCCAGACCGGGATTTGCTAGAGGGTCATTCATTTATAAGAAGGCAGAGTCAGGGGATAAATTGACAACTACCTTGACAAACTGTTCCAGCACCAAGAGCCAATACCTAAACAGCAACATCGTCAATACCTCCAACATTCTGGTGTCAACCCGCTAGCAATGGGTAAGCATACAACTGCTTACAACAGACTGGTGACTGTCGCGGTCGCCTTTGGCTCCCTGGTAAGTTTCCCTGACATCTATTCATCTCAAGCTGCATTATGCTCATTTTGTCCAGACATACGGCTACTGCTCCTCCGTCATTGGCAGCACAATCGGACAGCCAGGATGGTACAAGTTCTTCGACCTGCCTCAGGCGGGTGAGCCTGGCTACAGCACCAAGACGACTGAAGCCATCTCGACAGCGAATGGAATCTACAGTGCAGGTGGCGCCATTGGCACGCTTTTTGTTATGTGGGCTGCTACTGCGCTGGGTAGGAAGCGGTCTATCCAGATTGGCGGAGCCTTTGCGTTGCTGGGAGGAGCATTGCAGGGCGGCGCAGCAAATCTGAGGTGAGTCTTGTCTATTCACTCGCATAATTGCTTGATTCAGACATGGCGACGTTCGAAAGGCTGACTTGATACTGTAGTATGTTCCAAGCGGGTCGAATCTTGGCTGGCATCGGTATCGGAATCCTCGTCACGGTCTGCCCGATGTATATGGGAGAGCTCGCACCACACGATAAACGCGGATGGCTCGTTGGACACCACGCCATCTTTCTCGTCTTTGGCTACATGCTCTCGGGCTGGCTTGGGTATGGCTGTTACTTTCTCACCACAAGCAAGCCGGACTTTGCCTGGAGATTTCCGCTGTGCATGCAATGCCTAGCTCCCACTGTCCTTCTCATCACTTCTTTCTGGATCCCCGAGTCTACGCGATGGCTCTTGCAGAAGGGCAGAATTGAGGAGGCATGGACCGTTGTTCGTAACTTGCGACAGTCACCGGACGATCCAAATGACTTAGTCGCTCGCGAGGAGATCTACCAGATCAAGGAACAACTGGCTCTAGACTCTGCCAAACTCAAGGCACTAGGCTGCGGACCTTTCATGGCAGTCCTCAAGAAGAAGAGCTACCGAAAACGGTTGGCGATTGGCTTTCTGACTCAATGGGGCGCCGAGTTCGCCGGACCACTGATCATCGTAAGTTGATGCTTAACACTCTCCACTTCATTCAAGCTCTAACACTCTCAGAACAACTACTCAGTCATTCTCTACACCAATCTAGGTCAAACTGGATCTATGCCTCTGCTCCTTTCAGCCTTGTGGCTTACGACCGCTGGCGTCATTTACAACCCGCTCGGCGCTTGGCTTCACGACAGAATTAATTCACGCCGATGGATGTTTATGACGGGCTTGTTTGGCTGCTTGATCACCACAAGTGGCCTTGCTGCCTGCATCTCAGAGTTTTCCGGAACGGCCAATAAGGCAGGTAATGCAGCAGGTGTCTTCTTTGTTTTCCTATACCTGGCATTCCAAGGGTAAGTCTTCACACCTGAACTGGGAGTCTTCGTCAGCTGACAATTGTCCAAGGACCTTTTGTGATACAACGATGTATATCTACGTGTCAGAGATCTTCCCGACCGAGATTCGCCCTATCGGTATGGGCTTCTCCCTCTTTGGCCAGTTCACGAGCACCATCATTCTGCTCCAAACCGCGCCAATTGGCTTCGTGAACATCGGCTGGAAGTATTACCTCGTTATTATCATTTGGTGCATCTTCTTCATACCCATCGTGTACCTATACTTTCCCGAGACTGCCAAACTGTCACTTGAGGAGATTTCTGCCCGTTTTGGTGATGACGTTGCCGTTCACGTCAACGATGTTCCGGCCGAGCAGCGTAAGGAGCTTGACGAGTATATTGGAAAGCTGGATATTACCCACATGGAGGAATCAACAGATAAGAGCAAGGCTATGATGTAGTGCTAGTATGTAACTTTACTTTCTTGACACTTAAATTAACTCTACTTTTCCTCTTCCTCTTAAACGAGAGTCAACGCAATTTTCTTAAGCGCACCCCATATCTCCTCCTCCAAAAACCCATAATCAGGCTTTTCGTCTCGATAAATACGAAATAGTTCCCAACGATTCGGGTGCTGGTCGTATTTTAGCATGATACACCCTTGACCGACGCGCTGGTATTCGTTTTCGCGCCGGCCTGTTTCCCGGATAATTAGAAAATAGACAACTGGGGGGGTACCCTCCTTATCCCGGTAGGCTTTCGCGAGCCGGAGTACTTGGCAATGTTCGAGGACTTCAGCTTTGGGTTCTTTGGGCTGTATATCGAATTCCCATTTCGTATTCCACTGTTCTCTCAGCAGCATCGTCGCTGCGTGCTTCATGACGCCAGAGGCCTTGATTTCTCCGCGCCGTACATTCCCAAATGTTCCTGGCCGCTCTTCTTCGATGGTCGTGTCCATGATGTCGAGGTCCAACTCGGCACAATGGTCAATCTTCCCACGGTGGTTAACACGCATGGTAAAGAACTCGTCGTAATAGACTGGCCCGGTGATCGAAGCCCAGCTCCAAGTAGGTGCGCCTCCTGGTACTCGCTTGGCGTGGCCCGAACTGCCTCTACGCCACATCAGTCCGCGTGTAATATCTTCCTCCCACAACCCGGCCTTGTACTTCATTCCAGATAGCGAGGCGACATAAGAGGCCATACCTGCTACGGCAGGAAGGCGATCTGTTTCTCGCGTGAGGTATCTCGATGTATAAAGCTCCATCCAGTCATACCAGGTGAAGGAGAAATCTCGGACGGCCATAGAGTGACGGTTCGCATTTTTGGTAAGAGACAAAAAGGACCGCCTTTCGGTGCGTGGGTTGAATGCATGATTAAAATCCCCGGTCGATATTGACTCACGGCTGTCAATCATATCGATCATCGTTCCGCAGTCCCACCATAAGCCGTGCCAACGGCTAACATAGAGGCCGCGAGGGGAGCAGAGGCCCTCTTGGAAGACCCATCCCCTGGAAAGAAGCCCACATCTACCCCAATCAATAATAGCGGTGGAGATGGGACCTCCCACGAGAGCCACTGTTTCTCTCGAACCAGTATCCGCAGATTGAGTCGTTGCAGCAGCAATTTCTATCAAGTGCGGCGCTGCCATTTCCACCATTCCTGAGCCGCAGCCTGCTGAGTCTGCCGCGCACAGGTTGAGGCTACTGTGTTGGTATATATCCGCCATCAGGGCCGACTGTTCCACCCAGTCATTTTCATCATCCTGAACGATGCAGAGGGCGTCAATCCAGATAAACTTGAAGCCTAGATTGCGAGAGATGCGCACTGCATCTAGGAGAGTCTCAGGCAGCTTTGAGATGGGGTGTCCTTTGATGAAGTCGCCCATGGTGTCCTTGGTCAGTTTCAAAGGAAGGTCTTTCCCCCATCGGTAACTCAGAGCCACGTAGCGTTGATCTTGAGTTTGCAAATCATTTTTCTGGGAAATATAGAGAGAAACGTTATCGTTTGCAATCTTGAGGACCCGTTTAGGGAGGGCGGTAGAGTGTTGTTGGGCACAGTGATCATGTTCCGTTTCACAGGCACCTATCCATATCTTGATTTTGTCGATTGCCTTTTCATGCCAAGGATAATCTCGCGACGCAAGATACGGCTGACAACTAACGGACAAGTCGTTCCACGTGGGTGTATAGACAATTCCAAAATCTAACCAAGAGAACTCCTTCGGTAATTCGCTGCGATAAAGGGCAAATTCGCCGTAAATATTTCTCCTGGTGGTGGTGTCGGCCGCTTCCAAATCATTTGTGAGCCTGACACAAAAACTATTCTTCTTGGCTTTCAAAGCAAGCTGATAATGAGTGAATTCATGCTGAACGTCAGCGCGATCGGACATAATCTGGTTGACGATAACAGCGCATACGCGGCAACTGGCAGAACTATGTACTAAAGAGGACAGAAGCCCATCACGGTGACTTTCAGAGTTGCTGTATCCGCCTGAGGAGCTACCTGCTGGGTGTTCAAGGAGCTCCAAGATCAGTTTTTTGCAGTCTTTGCAAGTATGTCGTTGGAATTCGGGTGTGTGACTCAGAGCAGGATTAGGTTGGTACGGTTTAAACTCAGGTAGACGAATCGAGCTGCTCTGCAGGATCTTGACATGCGGCCGGGGCTTCTCCTCGGCCATTTTCAATACTTTTGTTAAGGCTAACGGTAATTGGAGAGATATTCAATCCAAAATGCAAGTCATCAAAGAAGAAAAAAGAAATAAAGCTGTAAAAAGGGCGCCTTTCCATCTGATCTGTTTGTTATGATATGATCGTCACACATCACTTCAATTTCTACTTGTCCACGTGTCAATCACATAGTGGTTAATCTGTCAACATGCGCCTTTTATTCTTATGCAAGGGATTAGCTATCATGTGTCCCTTAGAAGCCAAGAGAGCAGCACCTTGGTATCTGAAGTAGGTCTCGCTAATAAAGAGGATGAGAAAATCTCGGCATTCGATTAATGTTTCCCGGTTGATGTGAGGGCTGGTGTCTTGCCAACCCCGCAGTGGCACGCTCCGGTTCAGGTGGTCAGGCTAAGGATCTTGCAAATGGCAGCTGACCCCACGGGGTCGAGACCTTCTCCGCATCATGCTTCCCAAGCTACGCTCTTCTGGCTTAGCGAGGCCCAATTCAAATCTCTGGAAGAGAAACGTGTGCCCTGTAAAAGTAAGCAATATCCAATTCCGTTCCTTAGAGCGCGAGATCTATTTTCTTTGCTTCATTATACATAGGCTCCCCCAAATTTCCTACCATGGGCTCCATGATTACGACTAGCAAAGCCTCATTACACTATCGAGACTATGATAGTCTGCCGGACCCGAAAAGAGTCTGGACCGGCAAGCCAGGGTCTAGGGAAGAGGGTCTCGGCCGTCTCGTACTGCTCACACCAGAAGTGGTAGCCAACGCGGCATCAACATGCATCAAGACAGGTCGCCGTACCTCGTTAAACTGGGAGCTGACCAAACTGGATATTGCCAACTTCAATCGAGCTCCAGCCCAACATCATATTGTCTCGCTTCTAAACGGCGCCGCGTATGACGATGTTTACATCTTCAACCCTCAACAGTCATCTCAATGGGACGGGCTCCGCCATTTTTCTGCCCCAGCTCCAACTCCCTCAGACCCAAATCGTCGCCTCTTCTACGGAGGAATGACGTCGGGTGAGATACAAGATAGAAACAATACTCGCCTAGGCATTCAGCATTGGGCTAAAGAGGGCATCTGCGGTCGTGGTGTTCTACTGGACTATGCTGAGTACGCTCGACGCCATTCTATATCTTACACGACATTCTCAGACCATTCGATCCCGCTCCATGTACTCCTTGACGTCGCAAAGGAACAAGGCGTCAAGTTCCTCCATGGAGATATCCTGTTCATCAGAATTGGAGTCGTTAGGGAGTGGGATCAGCAGATGACAGCAGCTGACAAGCTGGCTTATGCACAAAGCTCAAATCCGCAGCATGCTGGGGTTGAAGGCACTGAAGAGATGCTGAAATGGATATGGAATGAAGGCTTTTCAGCTGTGGCAAGTGATGCCATTTCCTTCGAAGTTTACCCTCCGCAATCATCCTATAAGCGAGGAGAGAATGCTTCAGTCAAGGGTTTATTTATGCATGAGTATCTTATTGCAGGATGGGGTATGCCAGTTGGTGAACTATTCGATCTTGAGGGTCTTAGCCACATTTGTCAAGAAGAACAGCGATGGGAATTCTTTATAACGTCGGCACCTCTGAACATGCCAGGAGGCGTCAGTACTCCTCCAAATTGTATAGCTATATTTTAACGCCTGAACATGATATATAAAGTGAGAGAATAGACAACTCCACGCTTTATACTACAGTCCTTTTGCTTCCAATACTTGAAATACCTTGGTGAACTTGTGAGCCAGTCCCCAGCATTGCAACTTCTTCAAAATCTCTTGTGCATCGGAGCTGATGGCAGGGATGCAACCGTCAGCACCAATATCTGGAACAGATCCAGAGCTAGCCGGTCCCCCGACCTCAATCCATCTAACAACGACTCTTCTGTGAGAAAGATTCTGATCATGCAGGTCCAGCCTGACACTCTGGGTGACCTCCATTGGCGACGATCTAGTATGATCCCCATAAGCCGAATAGGCAATGATGAAGATGTAGCCCATAAACACACGCATAATCTCGCAAGGAGCAGAGACCAAGTACTCATTAGCGATTGCGACGATTTGGGCTGCGTGCCAGCATAGCCTTCTTGCTGTTTTTGGGTCTCTAGCAAATGTCAACTTGAGACGGTTGCGCGCCATCTTGATTCCGTCGTGCACTCGCGGCTCCGTAGAGATGAGGCCCCGTACGATGGATAGGATGAGGTCGAGGACGCCATTTGCCGCACAGAGGTGAGAATAGTGGCAAAGAAGACTGGCTATACTGTATTTCTGTCAGTATCTAGTGCTTGCAGAGGACTCAATACTTACTTGTAGCTGGTAAGATCACTTGTAGATGATGGCGAAGATAGAGATTCAGCCAAGTTATTCAAGCCCTTGAGCAGCGACCTCTTTGTGTCTTGGTGAGCAGCCACAATGGATCCAAGGCCGAGGTACTCAGGCATCGCGACAACCTCGATTTGCCAGAGATCCCAGAGTAACCGCCCAATTACCTGCGCACAGAGCCTCTTAGCCCAAGATCCCAAGGATGATGGCAGTTCTCTCCCAGCTAGTGCTTGCTTGAGCACTCTAGATAAGTTTGGCCTTGAGTCGTCCTGGCCAAGGCGAGACATTAAAGCAAACCAAGCTCGTGCTGAAGAGGCATTCCACATGGATTCAGGACATGGCAACTCAGATGGCAGTTCGCTCAAGTCGACAATGCCTCGACGACTTGTGAGGGTGCAAAGACTGCAGTCATACTCGAATGCTGCCCAAGATGCCCTACGTCCTGACTCAATTCTGATCCACTCCTTCCAATCTTCCATAAGAACATGGTCGCCTTCTGAACAGCGAATGGTCTCGTGATCCTGACTTAGTGTGATCGAAGAGCGGGGATTTAACAGGCCAATTCCCCGTAAGCCACCGATCAAGAGCCCACGAGATCTGTCTGCATTCTGATACAGCTGTCGTTTGCCTGAACCAAGTGAGTAGATCTGGTAAAGACATAGCGCATTAAGATATGAGACATCGCTGTAGTTGGTAGCATCTGAGGCGCCCTTGGATAATCAGTATTGCGTACAGTAGGTGAGAAGTGAAAACCAACCATCCAGTTAATCATTGTAGAGCAAATCTCACTCAGTGCTACTGAGAGCTCGTAATCTGACTGACTATCAGAGAGCAATGCGCCAACAGAGGCCATGGCCGTGAGAAGAATAGGCGGGCAAGCCGACATGGTCCACGTAGGTTTGTGTATAATCGCCTGAATATCGTGAAACCGAGAAAAATAAGAGTCAACAAGACGTTGCAGGCTGCAGAAAGCTTGTATAGAGTGAGGGTCTCTTAGAGTCTCAAGCTGAGGAAGGGGATTCTCAGAGAGGATCTGGATGAAGCCTTTTACAAGTGTTGTTTGAACAGGCCGTGGTCTGTCTGTGGGGCAATAACCGTTGAGAATATCGCGAAGTGGAGGGAGCTGATAAAGATGAGGGGGTTGTTTATGCGCCTGATCAAAAGGCCACGCAAGCGTGTTTTGTTCGATGTCTGGTTGCCCTTCGTCTTGTGAATCCCGGCTCGAGTTTCCATTGCCCATCTTGTGCTGCGCTCCATTGCCAACATCACCACTACCAGGCTCCCCCGACTCGGGGACTTGTTGAGCTGTACTAGAAGACCAGAATTCTGGTATGTAGCTATTATAAAAGGTCTCGAGTTGGAAGCCTTGGGGACTGTTGCCTATGTCAAAGTTCAGCCAGTCAAAGCCACCAGTCCGAAAACTTGTCTGTCCCGGAAGGATGGACGAAGGGGAAAGAGCAAACGTATCTTCAAAGACTGTATGGGCTGGATCTACTGGCAAGACATTGAAGGGTTGTGGAATGTCTATAGTTGGAGAGATTGTCGGCTCATCGTCCAGAATGTAAAAAGGGCCAGCTTGACAATCTTCATCCGTGATTTGAGCACCATGTACTTGATCCACTGTAGATGTTGTTGGCAAAGGAACGGTCCCTGCCGAACCCCCTAATGAGAGGCTCTCAGATCTTATCTCATGTTGAAAGGGAGAAGTATCGTCCTCCGCTTGTGAGGTCAACGATTCATCCTGTTGTTCTTGTATCTGCTGCGCGTTGGAGGGAAGAAATGACTGTCCCGTAGGAGAAGCGCCCTCATTCGGCCCGCAGTCATTTATATTCTCTGTCGCAGGATACGCGCAATCGCTACCCGACCGAACGCAGCCATTGCAGGGTCTTTCACGGTTACATTTCGCCTTCCGTTCAACGCATCGGAAACACGACTTCTGACTTGATCGTCTCGATTGTTCTTGAACCTGATGCCCATGACGAAGGTGGCGCAGCAGAACGTCGCGTCTGCTGAATGTCTTTGGGCAATATGGGCATGATATATGTTGTCTGTGATTGGATGCAGAATGCGTGAGTTGATGCCGATGGAGATGGCTTGGACGCGAAAACTTGAGAGTGCATTCCGGACATTGGAGAGCGCGCTTTAGACAGTTATTAGCAGAGAGATGTGGCAGGAGGATTTTAACCTGAGGACATACAGTAGAATTTGGCTCTGACATTATAATAAAAGTAATGAATTGGATATGTACGAGGTAAGGAAGATGCTTGAACTGTTGGGTTTTTCCTTAGCCAGGCGGTCCAGGCCTAGCAAATATCTGGGGTAACGAGTTTCGCGGGGTATTATCACGTGGTGATTGCCTAGCACCAGGACCCTTTCCAGCTAGCCGGAATCAAGCTAGATTTACTAACTTATTTTATCAAATCTTTTAATATTTATATATATGCTTAGCTTTGTAGAGATGCGTAGATAGTTGTATTACTAAATAGTCGCTCAATACTATTTAATTAAAAGTCTCTCTAACCTATTGGCGACTTAATACCGAAACATATAGTAAAGCAAGCGTATGGCATCCTCAGTCAGGTTCTCGCTAGCAGTCATAGCTTGACAGGCCTCAAGAATCTCAAGAAGGGTAGCAGAAAGACGGCCGACGAGGGAAACCTTATGGAAACCTTATGGATTATTCTGCACCTCGGCTAATTGGTGGTATCAAGAACCCTGCAGCAGCCAGGAATGTCCCAAACCCAAGCAGACACCAAAGACAAGGCCAAAATGCAGTATTCCCAAGGCTTAGTAAATCAAGAAACTTGGCGTATTGCAAGATACCCTCCAGCACATAATTGATTACTTGAATTAGTTCTCAATGTGCAAATAAAAATATAGACTAATACCTAACATTATTGATTGCGGAAAGAAAACATCATCAACTGATCAGAGCTGTTGCGAATTGCAATTACCGAATCCATAACAAGGGCTGAGCTAGGCCTGTGCTCAGGAGGCAACCAAACTATTCTCTCACCATCCTTTGTCAACCAAGCTCCGTCAAAGTCGATCCCATAGCCTTGAATGGTAAACGGTATATCCGAGGGTTCATTTTGATCATCGTTGTTTTGGATGCCATCCTTTTGTGTTTCAGTATTAGAAGGCCATTCATCCGGCATCAAACGGCCATGATCAGTCATGAGCGATCTGTCGTCAGGGCTGAACGATAATTGTTCAATCTGCCACTCAGTCTTAAGTTTTAGGAGGCGCTTTTCCGAGGCGATTTGCTAAACGGAAATCTCCCCTGTCGAGGTTGTTTGTGCAAGTATTTTTCCATCAGATGAATAAGCAACGGCAAGTGACGAGCCATCAGATTGGAATATCCACTTCGGGGCGTCTTTGGTTCGTAAGTCCTAGACTTTAACAGTACCATGCATATCTCCAGCTGCTAGAGAGAGGCCATCAGGCAACATATTCCAGTTCAAGTTCATGCATGCTCTGATCTACCAGGTCATGAACTTCGATGGCATTCTCTCCTTGACTGAACGCGAATTTTGAGTCATCCGTTGAAAATGCCATGGACCAGTGACATGTTATAGCGAGTCGAAAGTCTATTTGACCTGCCTGAAATGTGTGCACGCACTCCCCTGAAGCCTCGATGTTCCAGATTTTGACCAAGAACGCGCGCTGGGTTGCAAGCATGTTTCCTGACGAGGAAAATACTATCGCATAGACAGGAGAATCATGGCACTGAATTGTAAACGAACTGTCACCAAGACGTGACATATCCTTGATCTCGATAATGCCGTCTTCAGAGCCCGAGGCAAACCTCTGACCATCCGTAGAAAATGCCATCGACTTTATGCGTTTGTGAATTTCATTCGTCCCGCTGCCATCTTTGATCGCTTTGGGATTCCATATTCCAATCTGGCCATTAGTTCCAACCCCCCCTACAGCGAGCCACTGGCTGTTGGCTGACCAAGCCATTACCATAGGAAGACCATTTCCAGCCCCTGTTGCAGTTCGGGGGTGTGCAAATGCAACGGCTCCGGTAGTGGTATCAGCTATGGCGAGCCGGAAGGGGTATTCAGTGCACGTTGCAATTTGTTTGCCGTCGTTAGA
The DNA here is from genome assembly GCF_900067095.1 of Fusarium proliferatum ET1. Taxonomy (NCBI): domain Eukaryota; kingdom Fungi; phylum Ascomycota; class Sordariomycetes; order Hypocreales; family Nectriaceae; genus Fusarium; species Fusarium proliferatum. Next base: position 611,399 of record NW_022194805.1, on the reverse strand, counting down.
AATGGCTGAGGGCCTCTGCGGTGTTGGCAATGGTCTTCCAGCTGGATATTGGCCTGAGGATGGTCACGCGTAGCCGTCATCTCTCAATAAATCTGCCACTCGATGAGAGTCTGACCCGGAAAATGCCCAAATCGAATGACCGTGCTCGCCAAAGGCGTGTCCTACCCATGTTCCTTATGAAGAGAAAGCCAATGTCAAAAGCCGTTCTGGATGAACCTCATGGTAATTGGTCCATTCGCAGCTAACGATATCTCGGATGCCAGGTTGTTCTGAGCCAAGCAAGATACGCTGACTGTCAGATGAAAAAGAAACCCGAATTTCTGGTCCGATCGGAAGTCGTTGCTCCACTAGAATATTGTAAATGCAATCACCCGTTTTGGCATTCCGAATCTCAACCTTGGGCTCAGACGACCAAGAGGCAAGCCATCCATCGTCCGGGGAGAAAGCAAGACCAACAATGACAGTTCCTCGAGTATCGACTGTTTGAGTCTTGACGAATTCCTCTGACTTGGTATCCCAAAATTCGATCGTGCAGTTTTCAGATGCTGACGCAAGGCAAGAACTGTCACTAGAAAATGCAACTGCATGCACCTCTACATAAGGGCTGTGTATAGTCTGTAGACAAACACCCGTCGCCACGTTCCAGATCCTGATTGTGCAATCATAAGAGGTCGACGCTAACCATTGACCATTGCCAGAGAAGGCGATATTGGAAACTGTAGATGTTTGGCCTTCGAGTGTCTGGACACAAGCATCCCAGTCTTCTGAGATGGGTAGATTAAGCCATGACGTTTCGAGGGTATATTGTTTGAATGCCTGCCTGGCCAATGAAGTTCTCGGACTGAAGAGGAGACCTGATGCATATATCTGTAAAGGCAACTGTTCGATTGCACCTTTAAAATACAGGACGAACCGATCAATGTCTCGCAGGACACTAATCAATTCGTGGTATTCTAGGCAAGCTGGGACTCTGTTAGAACAGTCATACATAACATACAGAACGAGGACATACCGCTAGATTCTTCAGCCTTTGAATTGCCAGCAGTGCCATAGTTACCTTTCCAAGTAGCGAGCAGGCCTCTAGCCAGTAGAGCACTAATATCTTGAGGAATTCGAGGGTAGAAGACGCGATTTTGTCGTCGAATTTCGAGATGTGATCGGCCCAGTAGCAGCAGGCATACTGGATCGGGGAAAGGGGATCCAAGGCATCCTTCAGGTAAACAGACAGTACATCTGCACCCTGTTTCTTGAGATCACAAATGTCGTACTTGAGCGTCTTCTTCATCGTCTCCAACATCGCCACCAGGATATTGTAATGACCACGCAGAATACTTTCTGATAACTGTTTCTCATTCTCAACTTCCCAAATAAACTCCCTTGCAAGTTAATCATCCAACAAGAAGTCCTTGGCGGATTGATGCATAAACGAGACCACGTCTTCTATGACAACCAGAAACCCTTTGCAACGCAAGACTTGTTTCTTCAGGATATCAAGTCTATTCGAATGCTGGAAGAGAGAGTGGGCACTGGACGACAGTTCTCCCAATGATAGAGGACGTTGAAGAGTGGCCACTGCTACAATATCCCTGCATTGCGATGCATGGCCGGAATCCTTAACCTCCTGCATCATGCGCCTATAAAGATCTTTCAGGCCAGATGGAAATCCCTTCAGTGTATCGAGGATTTGCCAATCATCAATATCGCTACTGAGAAATCTCTGACATGCCAAAGCCACCCATAGAAAGGTGCTACTAGACCTTTCGGCCAAGATGTTGTGAACCTCGGCTTCGAGTTTAGTCTCCTTGATTCTCTCAAGTTCTCCCACCTTGTACTCTATAAATGCATCAACAGCATTGTTGATCGATTCCTTGGCTTCCTCGTTATCTTCGAGAGACACAATAACTCGCTGCGGGGCAACGACCTTCTTCACAAAGGCATCTTGAAATTCTACCCAATTACGACTCGAAACAATCCACCTGACTCGAGATTCCTTACTAGCGCAAAAGTCCACAATCAGATCAAGGAGCTTTTTGTTGTCTTTGGTGCATTCGTCAAGGGCGTCGATTACAATAGTGGTACCCTCAGGGACCCGATTGTTGCTATCTGATATCATTCTCCTCAAGACGGACGACATAATTTCCCAATTGTTTGGTCCGTTGAACGCCTGCTCCCCTGCGCTGTCAAACTCACTGCGCACATGGGAGACCAAAGCAGGATGCTGATGGGCAAGACTCCAGATTATCCCCCAAAGAACAGCAGTGGCACTATTCTGATGATTCCTTGTAGCTTGATAGAAGAAGCATGAATCAAGCCTGGTGTCATCTCATCAAGGCGGTCTATGATGCCGCAAAGGAGCATTGTCTTGCCTTTGCCAGGGTCCCCTTTGATCCAGAGCAGCCTGCAATCAGGGTCTTGTTGCCAAGTCTGGAATCCCTCGGTAAGGAAGATCCAGGAATAGCAATGAGATAAAAGTCCGCCTTTTACTTCTTCAATCCGTTCCTTGTCATAAAGTGGATTGGTTGTATAGAGAGCCCGAAGACAATGTATATTGCTTTCGTCCTCGTTCAGCTTCTTTTGCTGCTCTGTCTGGCGATCGATAGCCTTCTCAATGCTCTTGACACCAATAATCAGAGTCTTGAGTCTCTCGCGGGACTCTGTCGTATTGTACTGCTGAGATTGCTTATCGAATTCTTTTCCCAAGGCCTCGATGTCTTTGAGTTTGCCACTCCAGTAGTCTATATTAACGACACTCTTCAGGAACGCAGTGGCCCGGTTCTTCTGAAAGTAGCAGATGCTTTCTATCAGGTAAGACAGAAACTTCTGGTACAAGTCAAACACAAGTGGCTGGAGTTCAAGTCGTAGTTTTGTCATCGCGGTCTCTCCATCGTTGTCCTTCGACTCCAAGTCGTCTTCAAGGAGAAGCTCTGCAAGGTTCCAGTACCAATTGACACGCGAAAGAACATGCTGGAGCCCGGCACGATGGACGCCTGGTTGCTTCGCGGGGTTTGAAATGACTTCGAGGATGAAGCAAACTCCTACCCACGGGATTGCAGCTTGCGGAACGGCGGATACGGCTGGTTCAACAAGCGCTCTCACTGTGCCACAGAGTTCCAGTCCATCATTAACCTTCTCATAGATCTTGGCTGCTTTTTCAGTCTTAGACAGGCCAATCTGGACGAGACGTTGCATCTGTCGCCACCGCTCCTTATGGGAGCTTCCGAGTGAGACTGTATCACTATCGGGGTTGTCTTTCTTGAGCTCTGACACAAGGATCTCTTCATATTGGGCGATGTACTTGTTCTCACTCTGTCGGAGCTCATCATAAGCCTGGTTCCACAACTGCTCTTGGAGCTTATTCTGTTTGGGTTCTTTCTTTGGCTCGCTGCCGACAAGAGGTAGTTTTTTGTCAACAGGAGGTGATTGGGGATCTATAATTATATCGGGATCCTTGGGTGGGCGTGGGTCACCGACCGTTGATGAAGCGGTGCTGGGTTCTTCTTTCCCTTCTTTCGCATTGAAATATTCCTTAACCCTCTCAAAGCGGTGCCGGCCACCCATATTGATTGATCTATAGTGTGATACTCAAAGTATAAGATCTTGGTCAATGGAAAGGGCAATAGATTGGAATAAATACTATAGATAGCTGCGAGGCCTGCAATTAGAGACAAGAGTTGAGAAAGTGAAGATTCATCCCTACGATTGATTGCCTTATTGTCTTCATGTCCCAGCAGGCCTATACGTAAGAAGGCGGGAAGGCGGGGTAATAGAGTCAAGGACTATTGAATCTTAGATACGCCTCATAAAGCCACCTGGTAACCTCCAACCACTGCATCGGCAGCAGTGTCAAGAGCTTGTGTTGATCACTTCCATATGCTGTTTGCACTATTTAGCTAGTCAAAGAGGCCCAACCCTTATCTTGATTGCTTGACTTGAAGCCACTAGCCATCAACTTCTCGCCAGTTGGTGAGATAGATCTCGGCCGCCCAAACCTTATCTCTACCACCATATTTACAACAGGGAATGTTTCTGAACAGTCCCTGTGAAACTGCTCTTGGTGAGGATCAACGCCTTTGTCTGACTGATGTAGCTGTGGCGTTCTTGCATCGTCATTGGCTTTCGTTCTGCAGCTATGTTTTAGTTCTCCAAGCCAGTTCTTGATCGGGAAGGTTTCCACAATGATCTACAGATCGCAAGTGAATGAGAAAATCGGAAACAATCATCCTAGGGAGATCTTCACATCGCTCACTTAAACTGTAAAAGGCATTGCATATGTCTGGCTGCGAATGGCAGATCTATATTACCATGCAGGGCCGTGTGGCTAGGACGCCAAGTGACAATCATGAATTATCAAGGAAGTATATCTCATACTTATTAAATCGAGGGCTTAACCATGTTAAGAAATTCCTCCAGATCTGCTAACAAAACATCAGGGTGCTCCATCGCTGCAAAATGGCCACCTTTGTTATGCTTCTTGAACAGTATCAAGTCCCCAGTTGTTGCAGTCCATGCCTCTGGGACAGGGGCAATTTCCTTAGGGAACCAAGACATTCCCAACGGTTTATTAATATGCCACACCGGATTCTCATGCGCACCAATATTACCAGGCGTAAACAGCTGCCTATATGGCCAGAGTGATGTTGAGAAACACTGCGTTAGCCAGTAGAGTGAAACTGACTCCAAGACAGTATCAAGGGGCAAATCATCATCAGTCCAGTCGAGAAACTTCTCACCAATCCACGCCAAGAGGGAGACAGGACTGGCCGATAGTGCTAGGCCGATAGTGGCAGGCTTGGTAGCATGCAGAAGCGCGTAAGCACTGCCAAACTTGGTGAACCACTCGGCGCGCTTAAGACCTTCACGCTCCAAGTCATCATAGACGCTCTCGTCGATATTCCCAGGGTCAGGCATAATCGAAAAGTTCAGATGAATGGCCTTGGCCCTTGGAAAGGTACCACCAAGGACGCGTGCAATCTTACTCCCGACATCACCGCCCTGAACGACATAGCCATTCCCAAATCCCAACTGGACCATCAGAGAATCCAGGATGTTGGCGGCATTCTCAAGACGAAAGTCTCTGTCCAGTGGTGGAGCTGATGAGTATGCATATCCAGGGAGTGAAGGTACAATGATGTGATATGGGAGCTCTTGGGGACTGTACTTGGCGGATAGCCGAGAGAATATAGGCAGGAACTCGAGGAAGCTTCCTGGCCAACCGTGTAGAGCGAGTATAGGTATAGCATCATCCCGATCGGAAAAGAGAGCCATGAAATGTATGGTGTATGAGACACCATTGTCCTCAACTTCAGCCGTGAAGTTGGGGAACCGGTTGACTTCACCCTCTACCTTGCGCCTAGGAATAAATGATTATATTAGTAATTTACAGCGAAAAAGAGCATGTCTACTGCCTACCAGTCGAATTCCTTCCATGCCTCCACGGCCTCACGGAGCCATTGCGAGGTGACTCCATACTTACGGTCCTGTTGAAGATTCTCATAGGTAGTTGGACCAAGCTTGGTAGACTCAATAGCAGTCTTAAAATCTCGTAGCTGCTCATCGGTATGACGCACGACAAAGGGTTTAGGCTGCTTGATTGCCGCAGTTGGGATCGTACAATAATTGGCAGACATAGTTTGAGCGGTCAAAGTTGATTTTGAACCTTGGGTGAGGCAGGAATTAGAAGTAAAACTGTTGTATAATTCTTGTGGATGTGGTTCATTTAACAGGTATAGCAGAGGTGCTTTTATAATTGTTACAGACAGTCGGATGCGTCTGGCAGTAATTACGTAGTGTCCAACGTCATCCAATTACTCAAGCTATGTTTGTCTGCTTAGATCTATCATTTGGATCTATGACTCGGGATGTTGATCAAACTTGCCGACGAAATTAAGGAATTAATTTACAGTGTAGAACCAAGCTAGGCTAAACAGAGTATCCCGATGCTAGCTTCACATAACTTTGAATGAATCCCGCTTACAATACCTATTAAACCAAGGTTTGGCTACATAGAGCACATGTGCAAGATCCCGCTTACAGTGCCTTTTACGCCGAGACTTAGCAACCAATCAACAACCCAAACTGAACACACTAGCGAAAGCTACCCGAATGGGCATAGCGTAAAGCTGACATCAGACTCACATACCAGAGTAACATCCTTAAAGTACATAACCCTCCTCGCGATACCTACCGAGAGTATCTTAGTTCGAAACGAGAGAATAGAAACGTTGCTCGATTTCTTGAGATGCCGCGCCGCAGCCGAGGTTGCCAAGCCTGCCGGCAGAGGCGTATAGGCTGCGATGGCCAATATCCAGTCTGCCACAACTGCCAACAGTGGAATCGACAATGCTCTGGTCCAATAACGTCAGTCATCATCATTGACCAGACCGCCAAAACCACCAAAAAGCACAGCCAACCACGGCATACATTCACGCAGAGCCAGACTGGACCATTGTCAAATCTCCGCGTGTCTAATTCGGCTGTTGAGGCCGTCGCTTTCCAAGCCGGATTCTTTGCTTTTGCTATCCCAGATGCAAGAGCCTCGGTCAAGTCGTTTCTCGAGGAGCTACAAAAGACACGACTTCAGGAAACGGCACCAACCCTTGGCCTTGCTGTCCAGGCTGTGGGCTTAGCTTTCTGTGCGACTGTGTCGGGAAACAAATCAGCGGCTCAGAAGGCAACCGAGTTGTACATCCAGACGCTGCGGGGTCATTCGAGGGCAGTCGCGGCAAGTTCAACATCCATTGTGCCTAATGTATGCACATCAGTGATGCTGTCTTTCTTTGAGGCTATCCAACCCACCATCTTGACGTCGGATGCATATGGGATGCATTTATCTGGTGCTTGGAGGATGCTGATAGCTGCAGGTGATATCAGCACGCAACCGCTTTTATGGCAAGCTGCCAATCATTGTCTATGTCAACAGGTATGCAAGCCTTAGCCCTCTTAGTTCGTGAATCGTCGGATGCTAACATAAATCCATAGTTGCTAGCAATGCTAATGTCCCCACGCTCCTACTTATCCAATGCTTCAGACACCTGGCCTGTGTTCGAACATCTCTGTAGCCAATATATCGCCGCTGGAGACTTTGTATTCGATCGTCTACTTGTGGAGCTATATATCTTAACCGACTTCTACATCAGAAAACGCTATCAACATAAATCAGCCCGCTATCCAAAAGACGCACCGTCAAAGCTTGACAACCTGTGGAAAGAGTTTCAGGAGGTCCAAAAGAGCCTAACTGATGAGCAAAAAGACTCCTTCAAGGGCGTGATGACGCTAACGCTCTCCTACTTTGCCTGCTCATGGATACTCATTGCACTGCTTCATACGGAAACTCATACTCTTCAATCTGGAATAGATCTCCTTCAAGGCTGCGAAATGGTCTTGAACTGTGTCAAGCTCCTCAAAGAGAGGAAGTCGACCTGCGTCCATGTCAGGCTCTTCTTTCCTCTGGTACTCGTACAGCTATACAGCCCTATCGAGGATTATCGCGCGCGGGCAGAGGATTATATTGAGACGTGGCGACGTAAGGCTGTGTATAATGGTCTTGGTGCACCCAATGCTATACAGAAAACGACAACGGAGGTCTGAGCACTATCTAGCTAATATAAATATCTCTCACTCTTTGTAAAGCCCAACCATAGAACCAGTCATGCTAACGATAGTGTCCTCAAGAGTTGCATACACCATACCCAATATCTTCTTGGACGGCTCAACATCGAAATCGGGCACTCCTCCAACTGGGAAATCACCAGACTTGACCTCTGGCCCCGGGAGCTTGAATCGAAGAGCTGGAAAGTTCTTCCATAAGATAGTAGCCACTTGTCTGTTGGAGTATGTGCCACTGCCGACCAAGAACCGTTGTCCACCGGCTTCCCTGACTTCAATGGCTCTGACGTGCGCCATAGCTGCATCCCTGACATCGGTAAAGCGGCCAATTGGGCTTGGTGCGATCTCATCTTTGTAGTTACCAGATAAGAAATCGCGGATCAGTAGCCCCGAAGTCATGATGGTATCGAGTGAGCCAACGTCATGGATGATTGGACCGAGGACGAAAGCAGGGAGAATTGTTGTGATGGTAAATTGTGGATTTTCCCTCTTTACAAAATCCCACGCCGCCTTCTCGGCATATACCTTGCTTGCTGTATTAATCAGCACTAAGGACTTTTCACTCTGTTCGGGTGTAACTCACCAACGTAGCCGTCCCATGGATTTGAGTAGGCTTTCTCTTCCGACACTTCGACCCAGTCTTTCGCAGAATGGACATAGCTTGAGTTAACAGGCACCACAGCAGCTGTCGCGAGAGACGAAGTGATGACCTAGGACCATATCAGCTATCAGTACATATCATCAGACAATTCTGGCATACAACACGGTTGACCGTTGGCGCATAAGCCTTGACAGCTTCAAGCAGCCCAGTGGTACCCAGTATGGCCGGATCCATAAAAGTCTTCTTGATGTCGTCGCCCCAGAGCTGGAAAGGTGACGCTGTATGAATGACAGCCTCAAAAGGAGCTGACTTCATCACTTCATCGTATGCATTCTCAGCAGAAATATCCTCAACGATGGCAAAGTCGAGTCGGGATGAAGAAACATCAAAATAAGTACTCTTGATATGGTCTGCCTTGGCCTGGGATCGAACAGTGGTTATGACCGAGTGACCGCGATCCAAGAGAATTCTGAGGACGTGTGACGCGATGAAACCGCTCCCTCCTGATGAAAGGTTTAGCATTCTGGCTTTATTAGCAATCATGATAAGAACAAACCTGTTAAAAGAACTTTGATCATGATGGTGTCTGGAAACTGGATGGAATAAATGCTGAAGCGTTTGGCAACAAGTATATCTTTTGTTAAATAAATCCTAGTACTAGATCAAAGATAATAAGATTGAAGTCTTTGGAGTCTGCGAATTACTACTTGTAGAGTGAATATTTATATCAACGAGCCACAGGATGATGACAAGTATACAGAGGTTATGTTTACACTAAACTTCTTTCAGTAGGTTAGGAGATCAGTAATAATCACAACCTGTAAGTGGCATTTCTATTATCTGTAAAGATTTATAATATTAAATTTATTTACTGCTTACTATCTGCATTAAAGCCTGTATATCACACTGCAGTTGTTATTAATTAAATCACAAGCAGAACCTACGCAATTAGGCTTAGGGTATGTAGCCAGAGCTTGGATGTCTGATGCTTGGTTAGATCCACTTTCCCTATGCGGAATGATGTCCACTGTAATTCCGCCCTCTACTCATAATTGGCCTCGGTGGATCTGCTTCTATAGCCCAGAAGCTTTAAACTCACAGTAGTTAGTAATAATGCTATTATCGATGTTAAAGATGGTTTGTTTTGTGAACTATGGATTCTCTTTGATGTAAATGCAAACTATAGACATTAATGTTGGCACAATGGACTTTTGGTATCTATATCTATAGTATATACAGGCTCCAAGCATTATATTCCACAACTCCGGCTAAGATGCTATGCGCTCATTTCATACCCTGAGAAAGGTATTCCTTCGTGTTTGAGAACGTCTCTGACCCATCGTAAAACCACGGTTCGTCAGGCATCTCGTTTTCCTCCTTTGTAATCACAAGCCGACGGCCTTTATAGTCAAGACGAAGGCCAGGATAAATAAAGCTCTTCCACATATACACTAATATGTTAGAGCTCTCAAGACTCTCAGCGATATGAGGCCCAATGAGCTCTTGATGCTTCTGCGGCAGAACAGACCAATGCAGACCAGGGTATAAATGATGCACGGTATGATAGCCATTATTGAAGCACAAGTAATTGAGCGTTATGCCAGTGAAGTTGCGCGCAAAATTATACTTTGAGCTCATATCGCAGCCGTCGTGCTGAAGGAAGTTCAATGAGAGGATGCAGTACTTTGCGTAGAACTGGGGCAAGAGTGCGAACCAGATCCATCGACGCCAATCGATCAAGATGAGCACCGCAGTAGTACCCCAGACAGCAATCTCTTCGCGGCGGCGCTGCCTGACGATAGGTCGATTGAGACGAGCCTGGGCCTCAAAGTATAGCTTGTCATCTTTGTTACCCGACAGAACAACATGCCAGAAAAACAAGAGACCGTTCAAGAGGTTCCAGCTATATCGGACTTTAGTGGTGCGCACTGTTTATGCGGTCAGCAATGTCATATGTGGAGAGGTTGAGGTATTTAATTTCCTGTCAGACGATTGAGTCTGAATAGGAAGGAAGTAAGCTACTTACTGACATCTCTTGCTTGCTGAGGGTATTTGTGATGAGACAGATTGTGACCTGGGATAAAGACCGTGACAGCGCCGCCGTACTGAAGAGACAAGCAAATCTGGTAGAAGTTGTTCCAGTTCCTACTCCAGAAGACGGGCAAGTGAATCGCATTATGCGTTGTCACAGCGCCCATAAAGGACAGCTGGAAGAGCGACAACCATAGTGTAAGCGAAACCCAGCCTCCCGCCAGCGGCGATGAGAAATTGTGCCAAGTAATCACAAAGACGAGGAAAAAAAGAATCGTGGACACGATGCACCGGATATCCTCGTTGTGTCTCATGCCAGACCGCACTGGCGATGGCGGCTGCTGCTGGGCGGTTTTCTCAGCCATTATGCGGTGAAGGGAGCGGCGATGGGATGTGCACAAAACAATGAGAATACTAAGGGGCTGAGCGCATGAAAATTTTACACGTAATCAAATTTAGAATACTAGCGTCACGTGACTCCCGGTTGTTCCGGGTAGGTCCTACTTTAGACGTAAGCATCGTATGACTTTTCTCATGAAACCTATTTATTCCGTTTATTTAATAATCGGTCCTTGTCGGACTTGGTGCCCAGTTACTCTTGTTGTTATGTATCGGGGTTGTCCTTGTTTTCAGTTGGCGTCGTTGTTATCAATCTGGGGCTCCACTTATTTAACGAGATCTACTAAGACAATTAAACCAGGCTGTCCTCTACTGCACACAATGAAATTGGCGGTAGATCTTTATCACAAGACCTATTTTACCCGACCGCAATAATCCAGTCAGTAACTGCACGACGCCTCGGGTGGACGGATACCCTCCTAGAGCACAAGCACAAAGACCTCACGTGCCTGGTTCTTGCACAAAACAGCAATCCAATAAGATAATAACAGTTGGACAATCGCTCGCATCATGAGGCAACTTGCTTGATGCAGCAGAGGCCATTGCCATGTGAACAATCGCAGGTAACGTCCAACAAGCAGTCGTTTAAGACGGAAAATATGTCATTTGAGCAGCATCCTGGGAAAGAACAATGTCCGGTTTAAATAAAGGTGTAGTGCTTAGGGTTCCACTAGGTATTAGTGTTTATCAAACAATCCAGGTAAACTACCGTGGCGATTGACATGAGAACGGAGAGCAGAAGGCTATAAATACTATTGAAGAGCATGCTGAGATTGACTTGTGAATAAGTTTACCTACAGTAAAAGGTACACTCGAAAAATGGGAGGCAGGCAGAGGAATTCATCCTGGTTACAGCGATCTTGTAGACATGGTCGACATTAGGGAGCATGAAGAAATTAATTATCGATAATATCCAGATACAGGATTTATAGTTTTATAGGATATAAGTTAACTGCAGTAAGTTTTGCGGCAACTTGAAGCTCGCTATACTAAGATTAATTAGAAAAGCTCTTGAGTTCAACCATCCTTTCAACGAGCAAGGACCCTCGAGGTGTTACGGCTATGGCACGGGAATAGTTGCCTGACTTTTGCTAGACAACCGGAGAGCTCCGTTAGCACAGGGATGAGGCGGGAACTTTTCTTGGCTCTGATTGGCTACATCGTATAACCAGAAGTGCGGAATCCATGCGATACGCGTATAACAAAGCTTGGCAGCTGATGGATATTTTCCTCCAAATTACACAATCCGGCACGGCCTGTATCGCTTGACAAACATTTTGACAAACATAGGCCAATCTATTATCTTAGTGCTACCGAATGTTCCACAAACGTCTTTTGTCCCGGTAAGAGCGTATACGGTCGCTTACTATATCCCGAAATGTTAGTCATGTTACGTTTAACAGGGTCAAACTGTCTTACCACTTCAATCCATCTGGCCATCCACTTCTCTACTGCATGCTTCGCCTCATCAACTAGCCCAAGTTCTGTATTATATTAGCGACAATGAATGATTGTATCGGCAGTAAAATCCTCACCTAGTAAGAGCTGGACTGCGCCACGAATACCAGAGTCTAAAGCCGAGGCGATCCAGGCATGCGTGTACGAGGTATGCTCACCAACGAAGATCATCTACTCACGTCGTCAGAAGTTGACTCGTAAATATTGATGCACTGCCTACCTTGTTGTATGTCTTGAAGTACTCGGGTATGTAGAGTGAATGCTGTCCTGCAGTCGGGCTGGCCCAACTTCCAGACTCAAGGGGGTCAAGCGCCCAGCATCTTCTATTATACTTTCCGGTGTAGAGATCACGGGTGAATTCTCCATGGATCTCAATCATGGCCTCAAGCACCATCTGGACATGATCTTCCTCGGACATGCTTGCCAAGCGAACTCCCATGTCACCACTGATGTAGCTTGCCAGAATGGTAGCAGGGCCCGTGCCATTCAAGTTATAGGATGGATAGCAGATACTTCCAATGCCCGGAATATCCGTAGTTGTGCTGCAGCCGCCATAGATTGGGTTCTCGTAGTGTTCCCAGAAGCGTTCGGAGAACTCGAGCGCAACCTTGCAGGCAGATCCATAGTTCAATTCCTTGATGGCATTGGAGATGGTTGCGGGGAGCTTAGGAAGACGCCATCTTCGGACAACAGAGAAGGGTACTGCGATAACAGCGTAGTCGAAAGTCGAGTTCTGGAATGTTGTGTCGTTGTACTCCTTGCGCCATTGCAATGTGACCTTCTCTTCAGTCTCGCTGTACCTGACACGTTCAATTTTGCGTTCCATGGTTGTAATATTGTCGACAAGAGGATGGAAAGACAAAGGAAGCCTGTTGAGACCTCCATCGATGGTCTTGTAGCTGGCGGCTGAGAAATACATGCCCTCGTACAACGAGTCCCAGAAACCCGAAGCAGACCAGCCACCATTCATGTCAGTGCTGTTGAGGCTACCCTCCAAGTAGTTGACCATGAAGGCATACTCGGACCATTGATCGCCACCCAGGCCATTCAGACCAGTTTCGAGCCACTGCTTATGAGCCTTGAACATGTTCTTTGCCATAAGAGTGCTGAACTCTGAGCCAGGCATGAATGTATCAACCTTGGTCTGAAGGTCTTGGGTCATAGGGTCATTGACGCTTGCAGGGCTGAGTGATGCATTGGCTGCAATCTCTTTTAGCGTTGGGGGCAGTCCACTTGGTAGCTTGAACTCGTTCTTGTACGAAAGGCCATTTGGACTACTCTGGATCCAAGGAATGAAGTCAACACTGAGGTTCTTGTCGTGGTTGTTGAGCTTGTTCATCTCCTCTGCGAGCTGGAATACCATCTGATGGTCCGTGATGTTCATTGTCTCGTTGGTGTCAGGACTCTTGTAAGTTGAAGGGAATCGCATGGGTCCCATCTCTTGATAGGAATAGTTAAAAGGTCCGCCAGTAAGATACTCGGTATGAACACGGCCGCCAAGTCGATTGCCGGCTTCAATGATGCTGATGTTGGTCATGCCTGCTTGTGAGAGAACCAGGTATGTCATCAAGCCCGACATACCCGCACCAACGATCGCAACGTGCTTCTCTTTGGCAGCGTCGGCATCCAGTGCAGAAATGCCGGTCTTGGAGAGGTGCTCAACGCCGTCGAACCATGGTCCCAGTGTATCAATACCATTCTCGGCATTCATGAGGATTGGATCTGTCACAGCCTTGCTATCAGTCTCCAGCCACAATGAAAGGACCATGACTCACCTGCTGCCCGCTTCTGAACGTTCCGACGCCTTACTCGATGAAGCCTTTGAGGCTCACTACGTCCCACGAGAACATTATCTTCTGTCCATGCTGAGATGCAGCCGTTATCATGTGAATCTTCGGGAATGATCCAGACTAATCGTGAGACGCCTTGGCTTTCAGTAATGGCTATTGTGTGGTGGGACTCAGTCCGAGATTTGCTGTTGCAAAGACCATAAGTGAATGACAAAGGACCCTCTGACGGTTGATCAAACTTGACGTAGATATTTGTCAAGTGAGAAGTTGGGGCCCCTCTTGTATGGAGCTGGACGGGTAGAGAAGAGGCTATGGCGCCCCCGAGCCCAAAGATAACATTTGCAATAGATTGCTTCATGGCAACAGGTCACAATTATAGTCTATAGCCAGCAATGAATATGGCCGGAAGAGGAGGATTGCGAACTATATATTACCTAGAATAGTGAATCAACTTATGTTCTCTTCTTGAGATTAGATAGGGCAACGTGAGCATCGGCGACCCCAAGTGCCCGAAAGAGACGCGTCGACATATCTGCAAAGAACTTTTGAACGCCCTTTGCCCCGTCGGCGCCGCTAGTTCCCCGAAGCCATGATAGGACACCCATAGGCGTCGGCCAAGTCAAAAGCTCCGTTCAAGCCCTGGTTGCATAAACGCAAGGCATGTTGTAAGTGGTCAGAGATGCGCTGCAGCAAGACATGAGCTGCAGATGTGATGGAGCATCCGAGATCGGGGCATTAACGTTACTTCCGCTTATCAGCCTTAAGCTAGTCATGAACAACAAATGAGGTTACGGAGTATGCTTATCTTTAAACGGTGAGGAATTACTAAGAAGACAATGTTAAAGGGCGCGCCGACGACCCGGAAGATGGGTGAATTAATGCATGTCGCTTATTGAAAATGGAGCAACCCCGCAGATAAACCACGATAGACTAGGATATAAATCTGCAGATCTCTATGTCAAAAGATAAGCTTCCGGCTAATACATCCCAATCAGTGCATACACAGAGATAAGAGATCTTTATCTATCAGAGCATATATCCGGATTACTCACATATACTGCCATAGCCCGTCCAATGAGCGCGCGCGAGATCACCGATTCGATAACTTCAAGTTCTGGGCTGTGACACGGAGTCTCACCTATTGATTATGCTTGGAATTGGGAGTTGATGACTAGATTGAGATATTATCAATTTACACCTTCGAATATCCTCCAATACAACATTCAGAGCCATCAGTATCGTCCTCCTTCAACAACAGACCGACCTTTCACATGTCCATCGGCATCAGCTAGGGGCTTGCTCCACTCGACCTCTTCCAGTAGCCCTGGAGAAACAAGTAGAACAGCCAGAAATGATACCAAGGACCTCAGCCCCAGATTGTTGTCGCTTCGGCGGTAGCAGTGATGGCTGAGACTGAAGCTGTGATAGTAAATAAAACAGTTTGTATAGTCGCGTGAGTTACAGTGACTGTGGAGCCAACTGCCTCCGTAACAGCATTGATGCCAGTGAAAGTAACGGTATAAACCTCGGTAATAGGAACAGTTCTTGTAACGATCCTTGTAGTAATCAAGGTTTTTGTTACAACATACTTGTTGGTCTCAGTAACTGTAGTGCTGAGGGTTTGTAAACTCCAATACGTTGCAGTGAGACTTTTAGTTACCCTCTCGGTGCTTGTTCTCGTAATAGCAGTCGTTTTTGTTGCGAGAGTGGTCTTGCTTGATGTAGAGAACACATGAATGAATGTGGATAGGGTCCCAGTTACCCTCATGGTTTTGGTCGCCCTAATAATGACGGTACGAGTGTCATAAATAGTCATGAACTCATTGTCTTGAGGCATAGTGAAAACCTATAAACATTCTGGGTAGATGCTTTCGAAATTCCTCGGTCCTGGAAGCCAGTTCGGTATTGCTACGTCTCGCTTGGCAAGATGTGGGCCAGCAGCGACTACATAGCGTCTTGCGGCCTGCAGCCTAGGCTTTGAAACAGTCAGGCTTGTTTTTGCGCTATTGGTACTTAAAAGAATATACTTACCCTTTCAGCCATGTCACAAGTCAAGTCATAAACTTTGAAGGAAGATTCGGTGCTTTCGTCGGCTGAAGGGCGCCTAATTATGTTAGTCTCGGCATTAAAGAAAGCTAGAATAAAACCACCTACGCCCCAGCTGCTAAGCAGATGCAAAAGTTAGGATTCAAGGCAAAGCTAACAGCTCTATAAATAGTTAAGCAATAGGTTTTGCAATTGATGAGAATTGGCTCGTTGAGGTATTCGACTAATGCAACGCCAACCCAGTCTTGTGGATCGTAATTACCATCGATGTTACAATAGACCTCCCCTGAATGCATGTGAGTAGGAGCCTGGATATGTCGCTTATAGAAGAACTTGCCGCCTCCTATAGTTACAGTAGCTAGTGCTTCTCTATTAAGCGACTTAGTTACAGCTAACTGGAAAGATTCATTCGACCATAACTTACTCAGTACTAGAGAAAGGTTTGTTATTAGCTTGAAAGTTAACATAATCGAAGCAGACTTAAGTAAAAGGAACAATTTCTGTAATTGTGCCTGAAAGAGTTGCAGTGTCAATATCTGTCAGAAGTGTAGTAACTGTAGTACTGATAGTAGTTATACCGGTTTCTGTAGCCCTTTGGGTGACAGTCTCATCAATATACTTGCTATATCTCGCAAGAACTACTTTTGTACTTGTTTGAGTGACTGTAGCTGTGATCGTAGACTTCTGTTGAACTGCAGGAGGTATAGTTGTTGTAGTAAAGGCGGTTTTTGTTGATGTTGCTGTAGTTAACCTTGTCCTTGTCTGAGGGATGAAGCTTGCAACAGTAGTAGTGAGCATATGAGTAACAGTGATACGCTTAGTTTCAGTAACAGAAGAGGTTGTCGTTAGTTGAGAAGTAATAGCTTCAGTTTGTCGGATGTATATAGGTATTGTATGTCTCAGCCATTGAAAACAGAAGGTTGATGCTTCATCTCCCTTTCCTCTTAGCATATCGACAGCGGGATTACAAAAGCAAGCTAAAAGAATAATAAGATTATTAGTTCAACTACTGTAAGTAACATAAGCATTAACATACAAAACCCGTTTGCTGGTAAGGCAATAACGGCATTAATAAAAAGTAAAATAAAAAGTAAAATAAGTAATTTCATTTTCAAAAGATAAGTATATATAAAGAGTAAGACCCATATATTTTGAAAAATACTGTAATGAGCTTTTTGAACTTGGTAGTTTTGCTGTTATAAATCTTTTTTATTTAGTTATTAATGCAGTACTTTAAAGCTCTGCTTCTGTTCTGTTAAGGTTAAGCTAATACATTGACATCTGAAGAGTCAGAACCCCTGTAATTGTCTGAACAGCTGGTATGATGGCTGAAGTCAATTTTGTAAAGCGCAATTTAGGGTTGAACCTGGCCGAGCGCCGCCTCAATCCGTGTGCCATACCTTAATCATAATGGCTATGATTCGGTTAGAAAGTTGCTCTCCCAATTGAACCGAGTTGTGGCAGTAGCTAAGTTTGCACTTGTCTTGTGTGACTTGCACTGAGGAAGTCGAGGCCTCGCAAAACATTAACTGTGGCGCTCTGATTGCGGTATTTGTGTATCGCTGTGAGGGAGTGATGCGTGCAGCCATCGTATCTTTGAAGCTGGCTTTGGGTCGAGCTTCTTGTGTCTCAGCTTTATCGCGTGTTGCTAGGTTCTAGACTCTGCAATGGCGTGAGAAGGCTTTGGGCCGAGCAAACTGCCAAATCCGGTTATTTGGAGAGTGCAGAACTAATGTTGCTGTCTGAGAAATGCAGTTGGGATTCGTGGCCGACAGCGTATATTACCACGGAAAGCTTAGCTGTCTGAGCAATGTGACGGTGCTGATACTTATGTTGTTACATGCCAGAGAAAATGAATGCAGAAGTGAACCTTGGTAGGAATAAGAAGGAAGAAGCGAGGTGTGGCAGGGAAATGAAAGGGAACAGAATATTGAGTACGCAGCTAACTCACATTCAAGCATATGTGAGCGAGAATTATCATCACCGTCTTAGTCGACTCCAAAAGGTGACGGATCTACAGATAGTTCTTAGCTCTAGAACAAAATAAGCGAAGCTTTCGTGTCAGCGATACCAGCGGCGATTTCGCGCAGGACGATGGCGTAGATTTAATGCACTCGATTGAACAGCGAAAGTATGGTCTCTGTCTTACGTAAATCATATCCTCTCAACATTCCGAGCCGTCAGAATTGTCCTCTTCCAACACTACCCCGGCTTCCAAAAGTTCATGTCTATCGTGATGAGTCAGGGGCTTATGCAACTCCTGGATGACTTCTGCCATTCTTGTCAACCAGTAGCCTGAAAGAAATTCTGCAATAGGGACGTTTTGGCGATCGAAAACGTCCCCAAACTCTTCATCAAGTGCTTCAAGCTGATCGATCAACTCTCGGTCCTCGTCTAATATTTCTTTCCATTCTTCTTCCATGAAGTCCGAGTCCTTGAGATGACCGTAACCTTCAGTCAGGCAGATTGGCAAGTGCCTTACCCCCAAGGACATCATAGTCAGAATATGAATTCCGCATTTCGCCATATATAAACTTTCAGAGCTGGATTCTGAAATCTTTAACAGAGAGGTGCTACTAATCACATGTTCAATATGATTTTCTATGTCCGAAAAGAAATACTTGCAGTATAATCCGCCTCCAGGCAACAAAAGTGCGGGCAAGATATGTGCCAAAGGTCGGGTAAATATGCCTGATGAGCAAGGACATGGAATATTGCACTCGGATTTGCTGTCGCATATGGATGTTAGCAATGTCCTTGAATCCTGTAGTTCGGATAACCAGACATCCTGCCGCCACGAACCGGAGGCCCTGGGACGCATCTGCAACCCAATGTAATATGCAATGCGATGAAGAATTGAAAGCCGGAAGGGTCCCAATGAAAGCTCTGAGCATAGATTTTGGCCGAGAAGCCAATCTAAATATTTAACCCAAATTCTTGGATCCTCAGGAGAACTGTCCTGTATAATGTGGCGGCCATAAAGAAGTGGTTGAACGCCATTTTCATCTCTAGGTGCGAAGCCATAGTCGAGTGCCATCTCTACAACAAATGGGTGATGAGGAACACCGAAAAGGCTCTCGGGTATGCATAGCCTGTTGTTGTTACAAGGGTTGAGGCTATCGGGAACCCATATTCGATGATCCTGCTGATCTTGAGCTTCCTGCAGTTCGCTCCACAGTAGAAAAGCAGTCTTGTCAGGCAAGGGGCTTGTGGATACTCCATATTGGCGCAGGATCCTTTCAGGAAGGATGCTGAGTGCCATATTCCGGAGTCGCTGACGTCTGTCTTTGAGATGCTTGAAGAACAATTTTCGGGCCTTCAATGAGCAATCAGCTAGGGTTATCCCCCATATGTAACCGGCGGTGACTTTGCAATCGGCTTCGAGCAGGAGTTGGACACCGACGTAGCAAGTGCAGTCGTCACACTCAGTCCACTGGTCTGGAGCTTTGCAGTGTATCTTGCTATGGATGAGAGCATAGTACAGAGGGCTGAGACCGGGAAATGTGAACGGGGCCATTTCCATCAAGAGACGGACATCTTGCCGTTGTAAAAGAAGTCTCAGGCCATCAGGCCAATTGCAACTTGCATGTAATATGTTGCGACCATAGAGATCCGTTTGCGGAATAGTCAAGAGGCTATCCTCCTCTGCCAGTATAGCTTGAAGCCTTCGATGATCTTTCGTGATGACAGCTAAAAACAGCTCCGAGAATCCAATATCTGCTAAGTCGTCAATAATTAAGCAATAATGACAAGCAGGCAACAGAAATATGACCTTCACATATATCGGGATATTCAAATAGGGTCTTTAAGCGCCTTTGAACTTTCTCTCCATTATCCATCCCAAAAGCAATTAGGCTTGCGAATCTTCGATTAGCCAGCTCGGTGTTGTAAAAGTTTGAATCGTAGACCATAACCAGTTTATAAAGCCTCGGGAGAACCCAGAGATTGTAGTGCCACATTGATAGGGTTAATAAGTTACTAATTCATATCAGATCAGTGTAGTAATCTGGAATGGCTTCAATATTACGATTGATTGAAAGTCGATGCCGTGATAGGCACACCGACATCGGCTAGGTAGCTTAGTATCTTGCAAATGGCATCGGTTGCTATGTCCGTTGACCGTGGTGGATCACAGAATAAAAAAGCCTCAAAGTTGTTAGCTTGAAGTCGTCAAGAAACAGAAACGGGATTAACAGTGGGATACTCACTTCCAAACACAAGTGTGCAACATTATTACCGTGTTGGTCAACATCGAAAGGTGATGCATTTCCGGATCCATAGATGACTCTCAACTCTTTAATAACACTGTCTGCTAGGTAATCCAGACCATTCTCCTTCGCTAATGATTGCATTTCAAAGAGTTCGAAAGCTGGACTGCTCTCAACAATGTTACACGGCCGCAACCCAAAAAAGACGCTGTATGGCCCACCAGGGTAATCTTGTGTGAAAGAAACAGTGAAACTATGGGAGAAAAGGGATAGAAGCCCGAAGTACGTCGCTGAAGCTTTCGAGATATTCCTCTTCGACTTCCGAAAGAAAATGCACCCAGGGCGATGATTCGCCCGTGTGTCTCCTTGTCTTGAGACGGTCAGTCCGCCCCAAAATCGATATGTCCAACTTGCAGGACGATTACTAGTCTTGTTGTTTAAAGCTCCACAGGTACAGTCCATGTCTGCTAGCTTCTTGCAGAGTCTTTGTTCGAGTTCGGCATTCTGCAGATAACGAGGCGTGGAGTGGGAGTTGGTGATGTCTTCGAAAGATCGCCGATTTCCAGAGTAAGAGGTCTTCGTCTCGGCAACACTCACGCCATTCTGGTGCAAGCCGATACTGTTGCTGCTGGAGGCTGTAACATCTTCTATTCTGGATGGAAGAAGTTGAAGGGTGATGGGTTCTACTTTGGGGCTGACGTCGAGTTTGGTGGCGATGGTTCTCAACGTAGCTGGGGTGTTGATGTCAAGTGCTTCGAGAGACGTTCTGAAAGCCTCCAACTCATCACCCATTCGGATATTTAGGTCGCTAGTCTTACTCAACACAATTCTCTTTTAGCATGCTTGGAGATGGCTCACAGATTGAGGGCTTGGATGAAGCTACTGAGCGTGGTGTTTGCCCGTGTAAGGTACTCTTCGAACTGCACCAGCTTCTTGCGATCAAAGGGATATCGCGCAATTAGTTTCTGTCTTCTCCAAATCTCCTTGAACAATGATGGATCTTCAGTCGGCATTAACTCGTTGAGCAACTTCTGGAGACATTGAAGCTGCATTTCGCAATTGATTAAACTTAGCTGTAAGCCGTCGATGGCTGGAGAATGACGATGGCCAAGCTTTGATGCACTCGACTGAACGGCGAAAATATGGAATTTGAACAAGGCCACGTTCTGTGCGACAATTGCGAGATCATCCTTTCTGTCTTTGAAAGCGCTGAAGTAGGTGTGAAGACCGTCGCAAACAGTAATTCCAAGTGAAATGAGACCAGCGACGCCGGTCGCGATAGAGAATGGGTCACCCATATCGAATCTGATGGGTTTTGGAAGAGAAGGATGAAAAGGACTGCGGGGTAAAGTGGTAGGGGAAGCGCTGAGTTTTGTTCTGGTACTGGTTGCACATTGCGGCTTACGTCGAGAAGCAGACAAGGCAGATTCGTGAATCAGGCTATCAATCAGAAACTGCCAACACATCAGCTCGGTTATGCATTGACGCCACATTCACAAGTTGGAAATTTGGAGTCGTAAAGTAGAAAAAAGCGGCTGAGCTCTCCGATCGTAAATTAAAGTACAAGGTAAAGTTAATTAACCAGAATAATCCTATAGAAGAAAACCATGGCGAAATGCAAAGCTTCGTGCTCTCTTTCCGTAGATGTACATGGGGATGGTAGCCATGCTTAGTGCCATAGTTATACCTCCAATCACAAAGAAGGCATCCCTCACGCCTTGGTACTCAATCCAGTCGTTCATATAGAAGCTCATGCCAAAGGCAAAGACATTCTTGGTGAAACTCATCATTGCGTATGCTTCAACAGCCTCGCGACGATGCGAGTCGACGACATAGGATACAAGCCCAACAATGCCGAATTGGACTCCGAGGTTGATCATGCCCAAGCAGACGATGACAGGGATCGGCCAAGGCTCGCCGTTTGAAAGGCTCTGGCCGTAGCCAAAAAAGCCACTGCCACCAAGTGTAGTCAGAAGGACGAGGATTGGAAGACGGAATTCAGGCTCTGCCACAGTGAGGAGTCAGCAAATATGTTCTGGATAACCTTTTGGTCTGTGGGTAACGGATGACTTACCGTAGATTCCCTCGTTTCTCCTAGCCATAAACGTGGCCAACCCGTCCACCATGATACCGGCCAGCGCGGTTGCAATAAAGGTACCGACGAAGGATGACAAATTTGTCAAACCCACCTGGGCAACGGTGAAGTTGTATGGAGGCTGAGTAAAGATTTGCGAAGCCGTGGATGCAAGGAGCACCAGCCAGCTCATGCAAATGGTCAACTGGAAGCATCCCCAAATGACCACGGGAGAACCAAGCATCTTGAAAGGCGCAAACATGCTATACCAGAATCCAGACGCGTCGTAGTAGCCGCTCCAGGGTCGAAGATTGCAGATGAATGAACGCGGCTCTGGAATGGGTGCATTGTCACAAACTGAAGCTTTGTTTTCAACTTCTGATACGCACTCCTTCTTGTCGTCCACAGCAGAATGTCCCTCCGCGTGAGAGCTCACAAGGGTGTCTGGATTGGTGGAGCGCTTGTAAGCTGTCTCGGGCATGAAGAAGAAGGTGAGTATAAGCTGAAGTCCAAAGGCACCGGCCATAGCCCAGAGGCAGGTCTTATAGCCATATCGGTCGATGATAGCGCCAGCTGATAGTAAGATATCAGTATGAGATAGACAGGATAAAGGGTAGAGGATAAGACTAACCGATAGGTGAAGCAAGGTTGATGCCACCAAGGACACCCAGATTGAAAACCGCATTCCGAAAGCCCCTTTGGTGAACAAACCAAATGTCCGAGATTGATGCAGGAACCAGGGCTTCCATCGGAGACATGCAAAATCCCTGGATGGCACGAGAGATGGCGAGCGAGATAAAGTCCTTGGCTACGGCAGTCCATATAGTTGAGCAGAGGAGGCCCAATGTGGTGATGAGGTACACCGGCCGCTTGCCAATCATCATCGCCAACGAGTTGCAGAAAAGGTTGCCAAACGCCAGAGCAATGAGCAGGGATCCCGTGAAGCCTAGACTGAACCTCTGGAGAGGTACGTCGAATTCCTCAGCAATAGGCACCAATGCTGGACCGAGAAGGGGTCCTATAGCACCGACGCACCCACAGCCCACGATGATAGAGACAGTGAACATCTCCTTCTTCCATCGCGGCCAGTTAAGGGGATCATTCGGGTCATCGGAAGGCTGAGGAACAAGGACGATCTTGCCGGTCGAATCGTGCTTGAGGTTGGAATGATCCTTTTCGGGAGCGGTTTCGAGGCTGGAAGAAATACCCTTCTCATTGAGGAATGATGTTCCGGGGACATCGGAGAGGTGACGATCAGGAAGAACACCTAGACCCATGATGCAAAATCAGGTTGAATCTCGTATGCAATGTGAGGAGATAGTGGTTATGCTGAAGATGGAGAAGATGCAGAAGTATGACGAAGGATTCGAGGGTGTGGGTAGCTTATATGTCATTTCGGGGGCATATCGCCGACATCATTCAGGGATAATTCATGGGGAATGGGGTGAAGGAGCACGGGCTGGATTAGCAGAGTCGTTTCCCGCTTCGTGGTGGACCAATGGTAGTCGTGACCAATCGTGTTATTGGCAGTCGAGACTCTGTGGCTGGGAGCTCACATTACCCCAGAGAACTTGGCAGGCCAATGGTGCAGTTGATCCCTCGTGCCGACAATCGCCAAGGGCCATCTGCCGACACTATATCACCATCAGAGTTAGCCGTAGTGTCTCGCCAAGACATGGCAAGGGCGACGAAGTTACAGCTATAGAGTAGTAGCACGCTCTTTACCCCGCTAATATTGCATGCTTAGTCTCTGGACATGTGAGATGCAGATCGTGGGGTTAGTGTAGTGCGGGGGCGGGCTGCACATCATGGGTCTGTCCCTTTGCCGCTAGCTTGGTTGTCGCAATATTCGGCAGCGGGCATTGAACTCAAGGGAAGGATATCACTAGCACATAGTGTTGTTGGTACACGAAGGCAGGGTGTCTAGCACAATTTGGTCGTATTGGTAACAGGGCACGTTAGTCAAGCAACGCGTAAGGCGCTTGATGTAAGCATCAGCTGTTTGATCAAACAACGGGGAACTAAGAGGCCACGCCTATGGTAGACATGAAACTGCAAATGCAATCAAATACACAGTCCTTATTACAGTATCTCAAGCATGACCTAGTTTATAAAACATCTTGTTGTTATGTTCCGCCCCAGCATCAGCATAATCCGCATGAGGTCTCAGTGTAATAGTCTCCTCATTCAGTTCCGCCACCTGGCCAGTCCTCGAAGGGTCTGTCACGAATTGCGAAACAGCTTTTGTCAAGGTTGAGAGTGGCGTGATTATCATGGCTTTGAAGAGTTCCTTATCAGGAGTGATGTTTGTTTCTGTATTATATGTTAGCAGGCGGATAAAATTACTCAGGTGTTTGGGGGCTGTAAACTCACCCAGGACTCCGGGTGCAAGAGCGTTGATCTGTATCTTGGGTTCTTCAAGCCTGATAGCCATGGAACGAACCAGTCCTATAATGCCGGACTTTGCTGCAGAATAGAGCGGCGAAACAGGGAACGGATAGATGGCAGCTGACGATGATGTGCAAACAATGGAGCCTCTCGAATTTGGGAGACGACTTCCGACTTCGTTCTTGAGCATATAATGCACAGCAAGTCCAACACCTATAGTTGGTGCTTGTCAGCTTATAGAGCATGGGGAGGCTTAAGAAGAGGTATAACTGACTGTAAATTACTCCATTGAGATTAATATCCTGCATTTTCAGGTTCGGCTTCCGGGGAAACTCTGTTGGAGTGCAATCAAGGGCTCCGACTACAGGATCAGAGATTCCTGCATTGGCGATAACAATATCGATTCGGTCTCCGTGCTCACGATAGATCTGGTCAAAGACCGCGTATTGTCCTTCCCAGGAAGAAACATCGCACCATCGAAAACTGACGGTGGCTTGGGGATACTGCTTTGACACTTCCGCAACAACATCTGGTCCAGTCTTTGAGTTGACGTCAAGAACGGCAACCATATGACCTTGGGAAGCAAAGTGACGGGTGATAGCTAGCCCAATACCACTTGCGCCTCCAGTGACAACGATGGATAATCTTTGGCCTCGAGAAGACGTATCAACGATTGAATCAGCAGATGGCGACATTTTGGCACTGTAGCTAGGTTGGAGTGAGAATGGGAAGACTGGATGGCTGGACTTGGTGATTCGGGGATCTGTTGTGAGGTAACTGATGTCAATTTCCGGATGATACAGTGAATGGTACTTATTTAGCTCGGAAGACCGGAATTTGGACATGTAAACGCGTGCCGATGAAATGGGTGTAGATGCCGCGCCTGTTTCCCGAGTGTCCGGAGTTCCCCACTGTCGGCAAAAGCACCTATAGTGCAGGACAGCCATAGAGATCTATCCACTTCTTAGTTCTAGGCCTGGTTTAGTTCAGCCCATTCGAAACCCATTTTCTTCTCTCAAGTCTCTACAGTTAGTCAACACTGCTAGTACTCTTGCTCATTTTTTTCATCTTCTCTATCTACGCAACTTGGAACAAAATATGGCTGAGATATTCTTCTCCTCAGACATCGCGGATAATGTAAAGGGGAAGGTGGTTGTCATGACAGGTAGTGCTCAACATTTCGCTCTCCAGCTTTCATCGACTTCTATTATATATCTATTTCTAATATGCCTTCCGCGTAGGTGGTGCGCAAGGAATTGGCGCAGCAACGGTTTCCCTATTGTACGAGAGAGGCGCCCATGTTTACTTCGGCGACGTGGACGATGTCAAGGGCCATCAGATGGTCAGTCATATCCAGTCAAGCATACCGCATAGCAGCGGATCGGTACATTTTCAAAAGCTCGACGTCCGCAACTACAACGAACAACTTCATCTCTTCAAGACACCTTATGAAGAACGAGGTCATGTCGATATCGCAATATCATGCGCTGCCATTGTAGAACCTAATGGATGGTTTGGGCCAGACCAACTTACCCTCGAGGCGGTCATGACGGAACCCCAGCCGCTCAAGAATACCATCGACATCAATCTCACAAGCGTTGTTCTCTTTTGTCGATTAGCAATTGCCTTTATGAAGGCAGACAAAGGACAGGCCAGCTTGAAGGACTTCTCCAAGTCCATTGTCTTACTCTCCTCTATCGCTGGAATAACCGAAGCCGCAGGTCTCTTCGCCTACAGCGCTTCAAAGCATGGCATTATAGGACTAATGAGATCCTTACGGGCGCTGGCTTCAACAAAGTACAGCATCCGCATCAACGCCGTGTGTCCCTGGGCAACAGACACGCAGATGATCGATAACGTCCGCTCGATCTGGGACAAGCACCATCTCCCGCTAAATGCACCTAATGATGTTGCGAAGTTTATCACCCAGCTCGCAACTGACAAGACTTTGAGTGGGAAATCTGTTCTGGTCGCTGGTGGTAGAGGGTTTGACACGGAGGAAGGTATTGATAGGACGATGTCTGAGTGGTTTGGACCTCTCACGGAAGAGTTTTGGCGCGGACAAAAGGCCTTTGGGACAGTAAGTACTATACTATATCATTGCAATCTGTTTCTGAGTGGACATCTGCTAATGCAGCCTTAGGGTGATCAATGGTCTGATATTTGAAATATGTGCAGTCTTCAATGAGTATAACGTTATTTCAACCACCATCCGCAATCAAGGTCAATAGGGATAACGTTATCTCGACCAGCTCCCGCGGTTTCAACTCAGTAGCCCGTACCAGCCATTTCTAGCAACCAATAGAATTTTATTCTACGGCGGTTAGGTCCATAACTGATAAACAATAGCAGTCCGCAGCTCCATATTGACAACACTTAACAGCGGAGTCCGCAGCGCTTTATTAGTAACAGAGTCAGTTTGGTAATCAGCCCGAAGGTATAACGTAGAACCCTGCAGCTACGATGAAATATGAATGTCTCTTTTATAATCCAAGCTTCTTCTTGATTAGAACATCCAGCTGCTACCCTCTTATCAACATGTCTCCTACATTTCTCGTCGCCGGCGCCACTGGCAATACTGGACGAGGCGTTGTCACGACCTTGTCAGAACTTGTCAAGGACAACACGACCTTCTCAGGCTACAAGATCCTAGCTCTGACACGTTCGTCTGGCGGAGCTGCCGCTGAACAACTCGCTCGCCTGCCAAATGTTGAGGTCGTTGAACAGAACTGGGTCGAAATCACCGCAGACTGGCTTCGAGAACACCATGTCCTCAGGGCCTTTATCGCCTCGCACAACGAACCCAATCAATTTGCCGAAGAGTCGACATTCCATGTCACTGCTCTCCACGCTGGCGTTGAATACGTCGTGCGCATCTCCACGACCGCTCCAAACGTCCGTCCTGACTGCGCCGCCTACTATTCACGGGCTCACTGGGCAATCGAGGCCTTGCTGAGCTCGCCAGAGTTTGCTCAACTTAAATGGACTTCATTGCAGCCCAATGTCTTTACGCAACTCTATCTTGGTTCTGCTGCCAGTCTTATCAAGATGTTCTGCGAGACAGGCAAGCAAGAGCCGTTGAGGCTCATGGCTTCAGAGGATGCAGCCGTCGGTCCCATCGATTCCAACGAAGTCGGAGTCTTTGCGGCTCACCTCCTGGCTTCGGAGGACATCGACTTGCACAATAAAGCCAAATATGTCCTGAATGGGCCTGAAGACATCACTGGACGTCAAACCGTCCATCTTGTTGAGAAATACATTGGCACCAAAGTTGAGCATGTCATCTTCAAGGACATGGATTTCGTTGAACACATCGCGGCCCAGACACAGCAGTCCAAGAATGTCATTCTATCGATGAAGTATGCTGGGGAAGTTGTATGGGAGGGAAAATGCGGAGTTGCCACGACAAGTAAGGAGGTCCTCCAGATTGCTGCGCCAAAGAACACGCCCGCCGAGATTCTCAAGACATTGATTTAAGGTCCCTAGTAGCAAATATAATCTAGAAGTTGAATTGTATTATAAGCAAGGCTTAGAAATGGCTCAACATATCTGTAAATGGCTCCGTATCAAACAAAAAGTTGTCTGTTCCCTGAATAATTCCATTCCAGTGTAAATCAGACGCTCCCAATGCCATGGGCAGACCTTCATCACCAAATCCTTGGCTCTCATCTGGTATGCGCCACATACTCGCCATACTATGCGTTGCCTCCGTCACCTGCTGCAACAACAGTAGACCTCCAGATGTCTCATCACCTAGCCCTGGTGGCACAATTGACGATGCCAATGTTGACATGTCAGTGTCTGCATCTGCCGGATCACTTCTCTCCTGGTCCAGGACGAATATCTGGCTAAGGAACTGTCCGCTGCTCTCTCTCTTGGGTGGAACGAGACGCTCTCGATAACTCTGTAGGGAGTTACGAAGCTCTGTTAATACATCTAGATAGCGATGTGCTTGAGGACTTGTTCGATCCAGGTCCCGAATGAGGCCAATGCCACTATGCAGAGCGGCCTCTGTCTCGAATGTTGTTGATCTTTCTGATAGTGTGGCCTCGACGAAGAGAGAAAAGGCCAGGATGAGACAGCCGCTAAATATCCAAGCTCTGAGTCTACAGTTAGTATATGCCTTGACTGGGCACAAATGGGGGTTCTTACTTGAGTAGCGTCATGTTCTGTATGAGCAGGCCAGCAGACTGTGTTCTTCGCGTAGTCTCGATCAGCAATACAGACGCATCAATGCAGACCTGTGCCAACTCCTTCGTCTCCGCATCACTGGCAGGATATTCCCCAAAGGCACCATCCGAGCGATCCAGGCGTTTCAGCCTCCCCAGCATGTACGATATCAGAACCGGTCTAGTAGCCAGCATAACAGTGTAGTAATAAAAGATCGAAACGGCAAAGTTGCCTAAAGTCTGCCACCACTTCTCCGGTGAGATCGGGGAGCTGACCGTGCAATTCGTCATGCTCGACGGCAGTGCAGAGCTCCAGTCTCGAAGTTGTCTGAGGATTTCTTTTGTCGATGTCAAGCTCGTGTCCTGTTTGTTGTTGAGGAGATATGTGATCTGTTCGAGTATAACGCAGACTCCGTAGCACGCTGACATGGATGTGAATTCTGGCGTACAGGGTTCTGGTCCGTCTGGGACCGAGAATGATGGGACACTTATTCCACGTCTTGGTGAAGACGCTGGGGTTTG
Source organism: Fusarium proliferatum ET1 (assembly GCF_900067095.1). Lineage (NCBI taxonomy): Eukaryota > Fungi > Ascomycota > Sordariomycetes > Hypocreales > Nectriaceae > Fusarium > Fusarium proliferatum. The sequence goes on along the minus strand of NW_022194805.1, from coordinate 582,108 downwards.
GGCTAGGACTGCTCCGAATCCGATATCCAAGATACGCAGACTTTTCCATACCTGAAGCCTGTTGAAGCAAGTATGTCAGCTCACCGCCACTGGTTTATCAAGACCACAAGGTCTCCTACCTAAATCGATGTACTTCTGGTGTCAAATTGCGATAAGAATCGGGCAAATGCATCCCTATCGCATGTGCCACTCGAGTCGCAACACCAAGATATATAAAGGCCCCGTCTCTCTTGCACGCATTCACCATATAGATACTCATGAGCAGAAATATAGCAACTAGTTCGCCTGTAGGGTTAAGCAGCATACCATCAAAGGCTACCTTTTGTCCACGGTCAAAATGCTTCTGGGCATGATAAAGAGTTTTGGGGCTTGTTCTACAACCTTGCCCGCCGACGGCAATAGCCAAGTCGATTATGGCGCCTTTTTGGAGAGACTGTGGTGGATCAGAGGCACTTGGGTGTTCAGTCTCTTCGAGCAGCTCTAATAATTGCTTAGGGGAGTAAACATATACAATTCCGGTTGTCTGAGATCCCATATTAGCTTCGTACATATCGTGTGGTAGTTGTAACCATACCGCTACTAGAAACCTATGGATATAGTCTCGCTTTTCTTCCAGTGTAAGCTGACTGTCTGGGCTGTCCTCGGCGACGTCGTACGAGGCTTGGGGATACGACGACTCTAACATAGCTTTGGCCCGCTCTTTGTCGGTGAATGGGGATGGTCCCATGTAGCAGAGGAACATGTGACGTAGGAAGTCGAGGAAAGAGAGAGATGCCGAATCGCCCATGGATACTACAAGCCAGTCAGCTATGGGATGGGAGCTCAAATTGCCATATTTTTCTTATGTGCTTACAGTTCTCGCCCTCTGAGTCCCTGCCTTGACTGCCGCCGTTTGACATGCAAGGTGATGAGATGGTGCCGGGGGTTTCGTTGGACTGCTCTCCAGCTGTAGACTCTGGAGTCCGTGGTGCCTGTATGCGCTCATGGGTATCGCTCTCATTGACAGACGAGGCGATAGTAGAACAAACGATCAAGTCTAAGCTGGCGGCATCGTCGTTGCTGTTAGACGTGATATCGTCTTGTCTGGCCGTGACTCGACGTTGTGCCTTGCTGCTTATACGTCGCGGCCGAGCAGCCTCTGGATCGTAGATGCAATAAGGAACACAGTCCCGTCGCCGGCAATTGGCGCATGGAGTTTGCGAGTCGCATCTCTTCTTGCTATTCTGGCAGGGCACGCAGGCTATCACAGCGCGTCTACGATCTTGAGCACGAACCTTGGGACGTGGCATGGCGGGAATATTGGCCGTGTACGTTTGCCGCTTGGTAATGAGATTAGTGGGTATTGCATTCAAGATCAACCCGGGATGTCAAAATGAAGAGTCTGCAATCATTTGCCGCGCCCAGAGCCGAGACTCTAACGCTTGCGGGTTAGTGATATCAACATGAGCATCTTGTGCGGGGAAGCGAGCGGGTAGACTGCATCATGCCCCAGGTTTAGCGGGGTAGTGCCAGTTCAACTCCTCGTTTCTCGCTTACACATGCATGACAAGTTACTGGTCCGGGTAATGATAGTCATCCACATGTTTTGTGCGCGAGGTATCACGGCGGCAAGTGCACCTATATCCCCAGTCCGGTCCATCGGATAGCTACCTAGGCTGGAGAAATCTGGGGTAGCAAGGGTGACCTCAGCCAGTGATGGCAAGGCAGGATTAGTTACTTTTCATTACATGAGACTCGCTGACGTCTTAAAGCCGTCGCTTCGGCTACAATTGCAGTCTTCTCCTCTTTACTCCGCCATTTGTAAACATTTGATAATATCACGTTCCCCTCTTTTTTGCCCCAATCATGGCGTTTACGCTTAACCATACCCGATTGGGTGATATCCAAGGCCTCAAGTTGGATGATCAAGGAGTAGTGCAATTTCTGGGTGTCCAGTATGCCACAATAGCTCATCGTCTTGCTGCTCCAGTGCTGAAAAGTGACTATGGAGGAAAGATTCATGCGACAAGGAGAGGGTAGGTTGTTGCCAGATCTGCGAGCATGACCTGACCTAATCCTCCCTCCTCCTCACAGCCCGACTGTCGTCAGACCACCTCTAGCATGCGACATTGAGTTTGGCCTCATTCAAAAGGCTCTCAACAAACCCGATGACCGTCCCATGTCGGACCTGGACGGCCTGACTCTCGATATCACCGTTCCAGAAGCGACCCTCAACGAGAATGATGCAAAACTACCCGTGCTTGTCTTTATTCATGGAGGCGCATATATCATAGGTGACAGCGGGGCTCCACATTATGATATGGCTGCCATCGTAGCATATTCCAAGTCTATCGGAAAGCCTATCATTGGTGTATCTATCAAGTAGGGTCTCTCCATATGAGTTGGTAGATACGGGGTATTTTCAGGGCCTTATACTGACTATTAGCAGCTACCGACTCGGAGTTGCAGGGTTTCTGGACAGCAATGAGATGAGGGCCACAGGTATCCTTCCAAACAGAGGCATCCTGGATCAAAAGACGGCATTCCAGTGGGTTCGTCAGAACATCGGCGGGTTTTCAGGCGACCCAACTCGCATCACAGCCATTGGTCAGAGCGCAGGCGGTAGTAAGTATTAGCTATTTGCTCGTTATTCGAAGACAAGTCAGCTGATGATTGATCCCAGGCTCCATCATGCATCTCCTTGACCTGGACTTACAAGGCGAATATCTTTTCGATCGCGCCATTTGCTTGAGTGGAAACAACTTGGCCGTTCCTTCATCTTCTAATGAAGTCGCCCAAGATGCATATAAAGCTGTGCTCCAATGTCTAGGAATAGACTCTGCGTTATCGAGCAAGGATCAAGTGGATGCATTGATAGCAATTTCTCCGGAAGATATTCTATCCAAGATCCCAATGTCAGTCCCGCTAATGCCCGTGATGGAGACAGACCAACTGCCTTCGTTCTATTCAGTCGAGACTCACTTGCCTTCATCGAAACACAAACCGCCTCTGATGATTGGCTCAACCGACTTTGATGCGGTCATCTTTGAAGTTCTCGGTCTTTTTGCAGGCCGTGATCAAGGCTCTCTGGCTCAAGACTTTGCCAGGTCTTTAGCGAAGTCCATCCCTGCAGATCATCACGACACGCTCGAGAGACTTCTCAGTCTATATGGGATCTCAGAAGCAGACGATGATGGCGAAACTCGCGTCAAGATTCTCCAGTTCGGAACGGATCTAAAGTACTTTGCCACATCGAAACACTACGCCAACTGTTGGCCTAACAAGTCCTGGCTCTACTACTTTAACGAGTCTAACCCATGGGATGGGCCACACAAAGGTCGATCAGCTCACTGTCTTGACATTGCATATCTGTTCCTGAACTTCAATCACGTCATGGATGACTCCCAGAAGAGGACAGCAACAGACTTTGCTCAAGATGTGATTAGTTTCACAACCATGGAGGAGCCATGGGCTGAGCTTCATGCGTCTAAAGATTTGAGAGTATATGGAGGATTGGCAGAGAGCCAGGAATCGGGAAATGGTCTCAAGACTACACCCGGGCGGTCTGAGGAAGTCCAACGTCTGTGGTCAGAGATAGGTCTTGACAGTCTTGCTCAGGCTTGGGGTGCCTACTCCGCAAGGTCGTAGTCAGTGTTACAAAGACCCATCGATTGTCGTTTACTCTTTATCTTTTATTTAAACTTTCTGAACTTCCGTGTGAATGTAGGCAGACAGTTCTCCACGGGCTCGAGAGTTCAGGGGCTTGTAAAACATTTTAGCTGTACACCTTCCAACCAACAAATCGCGTCTAGTGAGCCTCCACTGTATAATCGATCAGGCAAGCGGCATACAGAATATCCTAATTTCACTTAGTGTATATAAAAGTATATATCTGCTGACCACGTAAGTACGAAACTCGGCAGCTGAAACCCCAGTGATAATGAGGATAAATTACTTGATTGAGTTCATGGCGTTGGCGTGGCTCATCGGCGTAAGCAGCCACGAACTGTGAATGTCGTCGGGCCGTTCATTGTGCGGTCCGGCCCGGTCCAAAGTAGAAGAATAAAGCGATTGGATACTTTAGTGAGCTCTTCATTCCAGCTCTTTGAGTTTCCCAACGTATTGCCAGAATCCTGCCATGACACCTCACTAACGTCCCGCTAAGCCAAGAGGGCATGTGATATCTCGAGTTCAGCCAGCCACTGACTGAGTGTGACTGCAACTTGTGTACCGAAGAGTCGCTTAGTTAGAGTCATCAGAATGTTGAGCAGCGCTTTATAGCTACTTGAAGCCTGAGAACTTGGAAACAGGCCAGGCGGGAGGTTGATTACATGAGAAATAGACGCACACTCCTGTCTAGAAGAGGCTAAATCCAGGTCTCTGAGTCTGGAGCTGAGACATTATAAAGGCTGTGTTCACAGATAGAATGCCATTTTTGAGACCGAGCTAACGATTGGTAAGAGAGTAGTTGGAGGTATTGATACTAGGCCTGGTGCTAGCTTCACTGTGCAAGGTTGTTTGAGAGAAAAATAAAACACTGCATAAAACTAGCTATTGAGTTAACTCAAGTCGGCAAGAGTGGGAAAACCTCTGCGCGGCAAAAAACCCACTGACAAGCCCTAACTGGTCCTCGTGAGCCAAAAAAAAAGGAATACTAGATATTAATGAAAGAACTTCCATAAACGCGTGGTGTGAGTCTTGATTCGATATCTTTCTGAAAATCTCACTCTCTAAGTCCGCGACGTTTGGGTCCGTATCGGAAGGTGACGCATCTATCACGCAACAGGTGTGAAAGTGCCATCGGAATTATTGGTGAAGGTTTGCTTTGGAAGGCCCGCTTCGAAGTCGACCTCAAGGGGCGTGGTGGTCAAACTTTGAGTGTCGATGATTTCACCTTGCTCAAAGGAGCCGGTAGAAATGTACCATTTATTGTGCGGCCAAATCGTTTCGGTAACGCCAGGCAGAGCGGCAATTGACGCCGTAGGGAGGATATTACTAGCATCAAGTGGATCAGGTGCTCCCAGACCGATGAAGATGTTGTCTAAAAAAAGGGCGATTTCATTAGAAACTGAACATATAACGTGAAGACGGATTCTGCGGCTAAGGAGAGGGATAGGAGGAGAAAGAAGAAGGACGAGACTTACTTCCATTAGGGAACCGAAAGGTAGTGTCAGCTACGATCTGGAACGCCCCGTTGGGAGCAGCAGCCATGGTCTTGGAATCGTCAAATTTGGGATCTTCGCCGTCAGAGTTTATAGTGGTTAGGGATAAAGTAGTTCCCTTAGTGGCGCCAGCTCCCAGGGTGACTGGCTCGCTTTCGGAAGTATTCACAGTGACATTGGCATTGAGAGGGCTTGGAGCTGTGCCATTGATCGCATACCACTGCTCAGTAATGGTGAAAGAGGCCCTGGAGACCTCGCCTTGAGCGGTAGGCTTAGGTACGATTGGAGACGCTTGGTAAACATTCAGGAACACAGTGGAACTAGGCTGCTCGTTGGGAGTAGGGGAAGTTTGGAACAACAAGTACTGCTGATCAAGGGCTGATTGGTTGAGGATCGTAATCTCATACTGATTGGCAGACATGATGGAAGTGGAGAGCAAAGACAAATATTCTTGGTATCAAAGATAGTAGAATGGATAGTAATGGAGTGAAGAGTTGAGATGGGTAAGAAACAACTGCAAAGATGGATTTTGGCAATTTAAGGCAAATTGGACTCAGGCTAGACTAAACAGAACAAAGTTCGTAAGTGTAGTTCATGGAAACGACTGTCAGTCGGAGCTCAGCATCACCCGGTAATAGCGGCATGCCACGAAGTTGGTGATTCACCAATGAAATTGACTGTCCATCTGTTGGAACGCGCGATTATGCCGCTCCGAGGCTGTGCATATCACAAGACAAACCTGTGGCGAGCTGAAATCGCCGATCTAGAGTTGCCGTGGCCCAGTATGGACGCCTGTTCAGAAGCAGCCAGCATGTGATTGTAGAGGTGTGTTATTTGACTATGGACTCGAAAAGGTATGAATCTTCGCCCGAGAGCGGCCGATCAAGAAAGATAGCAGATACGAGGTAATCATGCACCGTCACTGTTGCCTTGGCTTTAAGCTTGTGACACGACTAGGTTTCGTCACATATCTCGTTTGTAGAAAGTCAGGCTAAGTCTGAGTGAAGATAGTACTTGCTTCGGCTATGTGGCTTTGCCTTGCAAAATCTGACCTAACCTATGCCATCCGCAGAAAATGTTTTGTGACTACCACGAACTCTCAGTAGAGCACTACCTTAAATTTCACGGCAATGGAGTACATACCACAAAACCAACGCCCTTTCATCTGAAAGAACCACATGGAATGACTTTCTGTTACCTGTCACAGAGTTGAAACACACTGCATGTCTGAACATACCACCATTTAGTAAATTGGCTTTTCTCAGCTGCAAAGCGGCGGGGGCCCTTAGAAGCCCATATCTTAGCCATTGCATGTAGAGCAAAGTCAGCGAACCTCAAAACGTTATAACATGGCTTAAGCTTGTAAGCTGAAATCCACAATACACAAACCATCGAAAAAACTTCATTTTGCAGAAACTGGATTGAGAATCGCCACAAAACTTAAAACTGTTAACTTGATTGTTTTGTGCAAAGGGGGAGCGCCCGACAGAGTAACGGCCTGACGTTACAAGAAGAGCTCATTTTCTAGATATAAAGGATTTAAGGCTGGCCTGGAGCTGCACTAGAAAGCACTTATTTACATATTTTGAGATCCAGCAAGAAGTTAGAAGTACTACATATGTCTAATAAGTATCTGGGCGTAAACTAACAGAACATGCTCTAGTGGATAAATTTCCCGAGGGCCACGAGTAGCAAAGTTAATCCAGGGTATCAAGTACTAGGGTGCAATGGTTTTAACTATGTCCAATGTATGACTGATTATCAGTGTGGAGCTTTGGAACTGCAGAAACTTAGTTACCTACTGACATCCAACACAATCAACCGGCAGTTACTCTCAAATGACTGTTCAATGGTCACATTCCTTAAGATTAAAGAGAGTTTTTTTGAATGAGAGCAATGCGACATATCGCATCAATTCCATGGAGATAGCAAACCAACACAAGTTATCACCTTTCTTTTGGTGGTTTATGGCGCTGGCGTGGTCAAGGCCGAGACCTTTGTGTAACAGACATTCAACAATAGGGCGCTAGTCTTGGCTTGGAGAGTAAACTCAGAGATATCGTATGAGTTTAGGTTCAGGCGGACGATGTAGTCTCCGCCACGGGATAAATAAGCCAATCCTCTTAAACTTCGGCATAAGCGTCACAACCCGTGCGGGGCAGTTTCATGGCCGATTGCGCCTCACGAACCTTACGGTCTACTGAGACACTTCCTGGACGTTAGAGGCGTTTCTTACGGGTTGATAATGTGACGAGATATACATGCTAGCAGGAATGTGGCGTGAAATGGTGAGAGCTGAAAACTCGAAGATATGTGATGTCGAACAACTCCGGCAGTACCTCGTTCAATTATCAATAGTGCGTTTCCAAATGGTTAGGTGAATCATACGTCGGTATGAGGTCGGTACTGGGGGAGCACACGGCCTGTATGTCTACCGGCTCATACTCAACGTGAACTAATGAATACATATCTAAATTCATAAAGCAGTGCCCTGTATGTGAAAGCCGTTTAGTACATAAAGCCAGGTGATTCCCTCGACTCTCACATCAAACCCCCAAGCACTCCTACCTCATCTATCAATTCTTTCTAAAGTCTACTTTCGTAACAACATTTACATTATGTCCAGCCACTCGAACGGCAAAGCGGCCTCTGGTTCTCAGACTCCCGCTGTTACAGAGAAGAAGATCGAGCAAATCAAAGCAGCAGCGTAAGTTGACTCAAACTCATGCCTTCTATGCTTTTCCAAGCCCCCCCACTCTACACGCACGGAACTGACCTTGAGTTGCAGTCAGAATCTAGCTCAGCAACTTGATGAATTGAATCTGAACAGTGCAGCTGGGGGAGAACTAGTCTCCTTCAAATTTGTTGGGCAGGTCAATTGGCCCTTCGCAGCTACTGTTGCTGTCGTGACAGGTGGAACTACCTACATTGCAGATGCCTTGATCCGAGCCAGGTACCAGGTACATGTGCAATCGACAACTCGAACTGGTGCATACCAGAGTGTTGATATGCTCCTTTCCCCGCCCTCCCCAACTTCGAACGTGCAGCAGGACTGGAATGCGGCGGTCAATGCAGATGTCCAGAAAGACGGCCATATCAATGAGGGCGTCAAGGAGGAGTCGGCTGTTGTCTACTATCGCAACCACATTGCCAACATCAAGGCTGTTCTGAGCGAGAGCTTTGATAATGCTCTGGCTGATAGTGGCGATGCATAGTTAGCCTAGTAATTAATTGACATAGGAGCTCTAATCGAGTTCCTTTCTTTCCCTGCTAGTTATACTGTCTTTAAATATATAGACTCTCAGACTAATCTCACTAGATGTTCATCAATAGGAGAATGGTCTGGCTAAGTACTTGGGATCTCTCTCTGGCTTCCCTTCAGGGGGCACATCCACCACATCCGGGTTGACATACCAACTCGGATCACCCTGCTCCTCCTCCGCCATAACACACATACTCCAGCCATTACCCAGCCATCGAAGTCTATTCTCGTGCATCTCCTCAAACTCAAAGTCCTCCCATCTCGGTGCTCTCATTGCCTCTAGTGCATGCATGACACTTCCGGGCCAAAGAGCTGAGATCTTGTCACCATGTCCGCCTCCAATCTTGTACCAAGACTTACAATCGTCCATATAGACTGTCTTCTTGAAGTACTCGCCAATGTAGTCTGCAAAGTCTTGAACACGCGATGATTTGGGCGTCATGGTCACGTAGTCCTCTTTCTGGAGCTTGCGGATGCACTTGACGATATAATCGCCCTCTGCCTCAAGCAGACAAGTCAAGGAGCCAGCGCCGATGGCTGAGTTGGGGCCAAGCATCATGAAGTAGTTGGGGAAACCATCCACTGTCATAGTGAGATACGTCGCAGGGAACGGATCAAACTTCTCCTTCAACGTTACTCCCTGTTTGCCGACGACAGGGAAGGGAGGAGTGTAGTTAGTCTGGAAACCAGTTGCGCAGACTAATACGTCAATATCGACTTGTCGGCTCTCGGGTCCGGTGAGCTTCAGGCCTGTCTCGTTGATGCTCTCGATACCTTGTGTGATGAAGTTGACGTTGGGCTGGGACAATGCCTCAAGATAGCCTGGTCCCGGTGTCAGGCGGCGACATCCAACACCAAAGCCTGGTGAGAACGATTCAAGAAGATCGGGTCGTGAAGCGAGAACATCATTGGTGATTTTTGAAAACATTGCCACGAACTCTTTCTGCATGTCTGAGCCTCGAAGTGTTGAGAGATGAACCAAGTTGCCGTCGTCCTCGATGCGCTTGCGGAAGCGAAGATATTCATCATCACTCTTGACGAATTCTGCCAAACGAGCGGCCGAGACTGTTACCATGTTAGACAATGCAGTTTCGCTGGCTTTATTCTCGAGGACTTACACTCAATGTCCGAAGGATCCCATCCTAATTGCTTCATGGTCACATCGCCGAAGCGGTTCGATATCCAGACCTTGCTACGCACGAAGCAGTTCAACTTGGCACCCTCCACCTTTTGCAGCTCCGGCACGATCTGAATCGAGCTTGATCCACCACCAATGACACCAATATTCTTGTTCTTGAAGTCATATTCTTGGTCCCAGGCTGCCGAATGCATCTTCTTGCCTTTGAAGGTATCAAAGCCAGGAATTTCCGGCCAGGAGATTGTGTTGAGGTTACCTCTCGCTGCAACAACGACATCTACTTCCTCAGAGATGGTCTCTCCTTTGTTGGTCTCAACAGTGACGAGCCTAGATATTGTCAATATTGGTCGAGATAAGGTAATGCGGGCAATACCATTTCTTGGCAACATCATTCCAAGTTGCGCTGGTCACTCTGTGTCCGAGATGAATGAAGCGCTTGGCACCGTATTTCTCTGCCACTCCGTCGATGTAGGCGCAAATTTCGTGTGCAGGGGCGTAAAAGCCCGACCAAGCCTTGTTTGGGGCAAAGGTGTACTGATAAGAATGGGCTACAGGCATGTATGTCAACAACTTTCAATCTCATATGAAGTTCTCTTGCTTACAAGGAATATCGCAGGCACAACCTGGATACCGATTCTCCCACCATGTTCCTCCAATACCTTCATTCTTCTCATAGATCTTGAGATCGATGTTGCGCAGACGCTGGGGGATTCTGATGCCGAGGTAGACGCCTGAGTACCCAGCGCCAATTACACGGACCTTGAGAGGCCGTTGGTTCTCGACTGGAGCATCCTTGCAAGTGAACGTTTCATGGACGCCATTCGCATGAGAGGTGGATCCGTTTACCACCTTGTCTGCAGTGGGCTTTTGGTCCAAGACTGGTTTATTATCCATTGTCTGCGGCGGGATAATCGCGGGTTCATGAGCTGGGTTTGACGAGTTTATGCCCATAGTGAAAGTGCTTGACAAAGGAATAGATGTAGAATAATGCAATGATGAATGTCTTAGTCGAAGAAGAACGGTGAGGATAGCTTTATTTGAATAGAACACTTGGGACTGGGTTGAAGGCTGGAATATTTACAAGACAACTCCTCCAAGATGCTGACAGAAATAATGTTCACGCTCCCTCGGCTCGTCATCGTGTAACGCTTAACCCCTCTTTACACTTGAGAATACATCGACCGCGGCGCCCAATTGTATCGCTGCCGCCGTGTTACCTGGTGTTATTGCCGCACAAGGTGCCGTTGCCGCCAAATATGTAGACTCTTATTGCCGTTTTATATCCAGAGAGTGTCGCTGCCGCAACGCATCGGGAGATCCACCGGCTCATGAGTCCTTTCGAAGGAGGTTTGACAAAAAGAGCGCATCGTATCTTGTGTATGAATTGTTCGAGAGTATCCAAACGCTGGACCTTTCTCCCCAGTTGATCGCGCTGGAAAACCATCCCGGCACGCTACGCACTAGTCACTTGGAGTCGAATCGTGGCTATTCTCATCATTTTCCAAGAGCAGAGAAGTGTATGTCAAACGTACGCAAGCATCTTCTGGCCATAGTTGCTGGAGCCTCCTATGTATTGGTGATAGTCACGGGCTTATTGCTAGTAGAGAAATGTTGTTGGCCCAAACCTACAGTTAGTCTCGGCTGAAGAATCCGTGAGAATCCGTGGTGGGCACGGAAAATCCGTGAACACTCAAGTGGGTACGGGCAACTTATTTCATGATCCGATGTGCCCCGCAAACTCGGGGAACTGGCTTGATAAGATAAGATAAGGTTCAAGCTATATCGGCCTAGACGCGATTATAAGGAAGGGCATTGTGACGAGAGCATGGGATTAGCAAGCCAATTCACTTCCTTTTCCCTCAGCCATATTTCAATCATTGCAGAGTTACATTCTATCACCTCTCATTTCAGCATGTCAAACAGCAACTTCCAAGTGGCCGTAGTTGGCCTCGGTGCTCTCGGTAGCGCAGCAGCCTATCAAGCCGCCATCAAAGGAGCTACTGTGATTGGCTTTGAGCAATATGACTTTGGCAACATCTACGGATCTTCACACGACACATCACGTATCGTTAGAACCTCCTATGGATCACCAGACTATGTGGCTCTAGCCCGTGCAGCTTACAAAGACTGGGCTGAGCTGGAACGTCGAAGTGGTCTTCAAATGCTCACAATCACTGGCGGCGTTGTCTTCTTCCCCAAATTGGCCGATGATGGAGCATCCCTGAACAAATTCGAGAAGAGCATGAGTGCTTCTGAGTTCATGAGGAGTCTTGACGCAAATAACATCCCGTATGAGGTTCTCAGCTCTGAAGAAGTCAAGAAGCGCTGGCCTTCTTTTGACATTGCGGAAGGTGTTCAGACGATCTACACTGCAGACTCAGGAATAGTACATGCATCAAAGTCTGTTGCAGCCATGCAGTATCAAGCTCGTGCCAACGGCGCTGTTTTGAAGGAGAAGACGCGTGTGGATACATTGGTCCCAGATTCAAATGGAAAGGGAATGACTATCAAGACATCTCGAGGGCAATTCCACGCCGACAAAGTTATCTTGGCGTGCGACGCGTGGACCAACAAGCTCATCACACCACTTGGAACAAATATCCCGCTTCAAATTATGCAAGAACAAGTCACCTACTACAAACCTACCGATATCACCCCATTTGACGATACAAAATTTCCTGTATGGATCTGGGCTGGCAGCAGATATTTCTACGGGTTCCCCAGTTACGGCGAGCCAACAATTAAGGCAGGACGCGATACATCCAACAACTTCATGACACCCGAAGAACGCACCTTTGTCCCATCTGATGACTTGTTCAACGAATTGACCTCTTTTATGGGCGGTCTGATACCTGATAAGGGCCAAGCCATTCGAACAGTCACTTGCCAATATGCTATTACACCTGATCGTCAATTCGTTATCAGCCCTTTGAAGAATCATCCCAATGTGATCATCGGCTTGGGTGGGGGTCATGCGTTCAAGTTTGCACCCGCGATTGGCCGTGTTTTGGCCGAGCTTGCGGTAGATGGTGAGACAAAGGAGGATATCTCCAACTTTGGCATCCCTAGGGTAGGGGCAGATAGCAAGTTGTAGAAGCAGAGCATTTAGACAGCATTAATTAGATATCACTGTTATATCCAAATTTTTCAACTTCTATCATAAGATCGTGAAAAATGAACAACTCATGCTATCTGCTACACAATGATTTGAAACAGCCTGGTGGCTGCATTCCACAAAGAAGGTGATTCGGTCCACGTGCATTGAGGCAACGTGATGAAACCAGTTAGGAACGTCAACTGTTGCCTCAACTCAACAAGTAAAATTAAAATTCGAGCGACGCGACAGTCTTACGAGAGAGTTCAACGCGTAGCACAGTTAAGCCCATTATAAAAAAGGTATTCGCCGTTGCAAGCCACGCTTCTTATCGCAAAATTAGGCGCCCGATAAGACAAGACCCGGAATTTTAAGCAGGCCGAGCCAGTGGCGAGCTCCCTGTTTTCAGTGGCTTACCCCCTGCTTTCAGTGGCTTTTTTTACCCCCGCACTTTTTGACTCGAGGCCCAGGCTCAGCAGCAGTCAGACACGTAGCATACATAATCTGCACCAGCTCTGAATGTCACCAACCGCTCTCAGTCTCTTATCAACCACACCAATAAACACGAAGAATGAGTGCCCCACGATCAAGACAATATCGACGCGTTGCTCAGGCTTGTGATAATTGCCGGTACGTTTATCACCAGACTGACAGATATGATTGCTGATGACCTTATAGCCGCAAGAAGATCCGTTGCCCAGGTGAAAGACCGCGATGTTCAGCATGTACACGTCTTCGCCAACAATGCTCCTTCACCGAAGCCAACCCTGTCAATGATGATACCACTAGTAGAATGGAGACTCGCATGGTAAGGCTGCTCATCTGAGTATCTCACTCCTCTTACTAAGAGCTGCAGTCCAGTCGACTTGAACAACTCGAGGATAAGTTGGATAACTTAATAAGCAGAGTTGTGTACGTTGCATAGTACCCTAGGTCATGCACCAGAGCCTTCTAAGCTGACGATATGCAGTCCCCCCTCCATGCAAGAGACTACACCCACCTCGACGTCAGACAGGAATAACCGTATACCATCATTCTCATCAACCTCGCCCCACACAACCCTTCCATTAATGTAAGTTCTTCCCTTAAGCCATGCCTATAAGTGCTAATGAAGAGCGGATCATCAATACCAACCGAGGTTACTACAAGAGCCATTGACTTTTACTTTCGCCATATCCACCGGCAACCTCTTTGGCTTTTCGGGGAGCGCCCATTATTACCATCAGATACATCTGAGGAACTGATATATGCCATGTTGGCTCTAAGTATGACTTACAATACGGAAGATACGCCTGTGGATAACCTTCAAAGCCCTGACTCTTACAACAAAATTGCACGGCGAGGCGTCATGCTCAAGATTGCAGAGGGCAGAGTTACCATCAGATGTGCCCAGGCGCTGTGTCTACTAGCGTACTACAACTTCATTTGTGAGCCAGTTTTTATGCTTTCGGTCTGAATCCTGCTAACACTGTTTAAGTGGGCAACATCCCCATGGCTGGCTTTGACATAGCAACTGTCCAGAACATGATCCAACTTCTTCCTGGCAGTGAGCGTAATCCAAGTGGCTCAGCAGTCTCACAAGATAAATCACGACTCTTCTGGAGTATCCAGTGCCTAAGCTTTTCCTGCGGCAGGCCTGTCCTATTGCCGTCTATACCAACAAGTATCGACGCGCCTCAAATGCTCACGGTAGAAACCCGAGATTCTCTAGGAAGCTGCATTGCAGCTCCAAAGGCAACACACTCGGGCTTACGGGAAACACTCGTTGACGTATGGTCTCAGTCCCTAAAAATTTGCGAACTATGGAGTGATGTCAGACTCTACGTCGCCAAGTGCTTCGAAGGCTTAGCCAAACGTCCCTGGCATCCAGATTCCGACTATACCAAACTTTGTTCGCGGCTGTTGGAGGTTGAGATGATTTGGCCAATCTCTATAAGCTATAACGCAGCCAAGTTCCCAGAGATTTCGCCCTTGGAGGTAGAGAATAACCGTATGGATTGGCTGCCGTGGCTCAGGGTGCAGATGACCTACCATACCATTCATTGTGTCCTCAATCACCCATCTTTATATACCGTCATGGCTGAAACACCAAAGAGTAGACTTGGAGGCGACTCGTTCTGGAGAGCATCTTATCTGAAAGCCTTGAGACACTGTACTTGGGTCTCGAGATTGATTCGGACAGCGGAGGAGAAGAATCTGCGATTGGCTGATCCCTTCTTTGCTCAAGCAGCGGCCATCGCCAGTACATTGCATCTGTACTGGACCAGGACTAATGATAGTCAACTGCAAGCATCTTCAGTCAGAAATCTTGAAGTTTGCAGGAATCTCGTGAGAGAGATGGCTACATGTTGGCCAGTTTGCAAGACAATCGTATGTCCTACACTCCACAAACATATTCTACCGATTACTAATACATATGCAAGGAACATACTCTGGATCAGTTCATTGAGTCCACAGATCGATCAAACCAGATGGCAACTGACAGATCGTCCCCAGCCGTTGTCAGAACATCTCTCATCTGGGTCTTGCTAGACGTAGCCGCACCGCAATTCCCCAACTACCATGATCAAAGCGTCCACGGTCGAGATGTTTGGGGCGGTCATGCTGCCACTCAGGACGAAGATGGCCTTCCAAGGTCCGAGACGAGCTCACCACCAACAGATATGCGAGAGTCAACAGCTCAGTACGCGTCACCTCCAGCTTGGGTATCTGAGAGGACAGATATGAATCCGCAAGAGACGGTTGTGAATGGGACGATTACGGCACAGCATGGAGTTGGTAATGAGCATGTGACTACGCATGATTTGGCCTGGGGACCTTGGGAGAATCTTGGACCGATGGGCGAGAACTTTAGTATGAACATGGACTGGTGGGACATGAATCAATTTTAAACTCAGGGCATAGATAAAACATTAAAAATGATGAACAATACTATTGACTACTGAATAATACACTGACTCGATGCGCCTTAGAGGTTGGAATGGCTCACATCACGCGCCTCACACGAGACTGTCATGGTAGCTTGAGACCATCCCTTCCCTAGGATGCACTTCGACCATATGGCTCGAATGGCAGAATCACAGAAACGATAGCCATGACAAAGAACAAGGCCCCAGAGATGTACAACGGTGCTATAGTGGTAGTGTCAGCAGTCACCGCAATGACAGCAGAAAGAAGACCCATGATACGATTAAGCGAGACCGCGATGCCATTGCCAGTAGTTCGGTGCTCAGACGGGAACACCTCAGCAGTGTATGCGTAGAGTGTACCATAGTAGAGGTTGATGCAAACAGCTGAGATCTGTTAGAAAGAAAAGCATGATAGACAGGGTGAACTCACAGATGCAGCTGCTTATGGCAAGATTCTGAGCAGGAGTCTTGATGATGGTGTAGCAGAAAAAGAAGATAGCGGTGATCGCAGCTCCAATGGCCATTGTGTATCGTCGTCCAAGGAAGCTCACTTCAGCAAGACCAGCAGCAATGAGAGGCCCGAAGATGGCGCAGATGTTGGTGATGGTGTAATCGCGCCAGGTCTCGGTGAAGGACGGCTTGTAGTCGGGAAGACGGCTGCTGAGAAGGGACCTATGCCAGTTAGTCTTCCCGACCTCGCGAGATTTGGGATGATAGAACTTACGGGAGATAGAGGAAGAACAGAGGGTATCCAAGACCGATTAAAGTCCAAGACAACCAGATGAGACAAGTAGACAGAGCCAGCTTCTTGGTCGAAAAGAGTCCCTTGACGTGGCCAACGAGACTCTTGCCTAAGCCACGAACAGCCAATCCCTTGCTACCACCATGCTCAGGAGTATGAGCTGTACCACAAGCCTGAAGACTCTCAAGCGTCAGTGAGCAAGGTCGCTTGTAGGTGCTGGCAAGCTTCTGAAGCATAGCAACAAGCTCCTCCTCTTTGCCGTTGGTAACCAAGAACTTTGGAGTCTCAGGGAGTCGGATGATGAGGATACGTAAGGCGGACATGACGAACATGAGGGCTCCGCCGGTGAACATGATAAGTCTCCATGATTTGTTGTTCTGCCATGTACATGTCTCGACCGTAGCGACGCAAGTCCAATCGTTTCGAGCTGTGAAGATGCCGAGTTAGTTCCTAAACCCGAAGGGTCATTCAAGACAGTTAGCTTACAATAAAAGCCCCAGGCGATGAACCCGGCACTGGCTTGACCAACACCCCACCATCCAGCCATAGCAGTAATGACCCACTGCTGTTTTGCAGGGACAAACTCCAGCATGACAGTTGGATCCAAGACAAGATTACCACCTGCTCCAAAGCCAAGAAAGGCAACGAAGACACAGAAGACGACCCAGCTGGGACCAGCTCCTGCAACGATGGTAGCAATGGCAGCGATGAAGAGAGTAGTGTTGAAAGCGATTCGTCGACCGATGATATCAGCACCGAAGCCCCAGAAGAGAGCTCCCATCTGGAGTCCCGCATACAGAGCCATAGTTGAACCGGTAGGATAGCCTCCGTGACCGATCTCAAGGTATGCTTGACCGGCCGCAACGCTCTGGAGGAATGCTACCAGGGAGTCAGCAGCGAAGCCAAACCCTGTGAGACAGCATAGCTTGAGATGGAAATTGGTCCATCCAATTTCATTGATGGTCTGAAAAGTTAGCATGAGCGACACTTACCGCTGCTCTGGGGTCTTACCTCGTTGACAAGATTGATCTTAGCCGACAGGACAGGATCAACAACGTTACCAAGTTCATTGACAGTGCTGACATGATACGACACATCATCAGCAGCCATACCGTCCTTCTCCTGATCACGGCTCTCCTTAACAGAACCCGAAGCTTCAATATTCGACATTGTAACAAATTCTCAAATCATACGATGTAGAAGATAATATGCAAGATATTGCGTCAAACATGGAGACGGATGTCGCTTTTAAACCTGAATCGGTAATTCTCCATGATAATTCTCCAGGCTTGGCCGCTCGGTTATCAAAGCTTCAGTGGAAATTGATACGCGCTACCCCACAAACTGAGAGGGTAACGCTATCGAGAGAAGGCGGGGTGAAGGGATGCGAGATATGGGCACCAATAGGGGGGCGGTGTTGTGATCTGGCCAAGATGATTAGGTTGAGTGTATTTGTTTAGGGCGGAGTAAGATTGGGACAGCTCTTGCCGAGACTGTTCTAGAGGGGCCATTTCTACGTTTGTTTCAATGTATTTGGTAATAATTATGGGATGAGTAATGGCTATGGTATGTCCCTGTCACAAAGCAACGTCTAGAGAGGCGTGTTTCTTGAAACCAAGATTTCGTACAGCATGTATGCTTTTCCAGCTTATCAGTGTATCTTCATCAAATAACTCATGTATCTCGATATTTCCTGTTGCACTTTGAAGTGTCTTAGTTGGATTGTCGTTTGGTTTGGTTTAGTTTCCGTGTTTGTCATGATAAGCCTCATTCCCGAAGTCGGACACGGACCGAACACGGATTCTTCCCGTGCCTGCATTGACTGTCTCCGTCCCCACGCTACAACCACCTGACGGCGGACTCGGCATCTAGCTCCCCGGCGTGTTCTTTGCAGCAGCCATAGCCCGAGTTTATGATAGTCAAATAGCACATCACATGAAGCCAGCCACGTAGAATAGTCTCAGACCATATCCATAAAGACCCTACTCATGACTCGTCAATACAACAACAACTTAGCGCTTAACCTTGTCTAACCCTTGCAAACATGTCCATCTCCATCTCGCCCTCTTTTATTCACTATCTCTTCTCAGCCGCTGGCGTTGTAGCGCTCATATCCTTGCTAGCAAAGTATCTCTCACAATCCCGATCCCATAAAGATCCCGTCCCCGCATTTCTCAAAGACACCACTTCCACAGCACGAGCATTGCCCGCTTCTTGGTATAGATCCCCAGAAGTATACGAGCTTGAACGGCGAGCCATCTTTGCCAAGAAATGGATCCTTACTACTCACAAGCTCAGATTCACAGAGCCAGGCTCATGGGTCAAGTTTGAGCAGGCGGGCTTCCAGTTCTTTCTTGTGAAGAATAAGAAGGGGCAGATCAATGGCTTCCACAATATCTGTAGGCATCGGGCTTTTCCTATCATGACTGAAGATAAGGGAAAGTCAAGTATCCTCTCTTGCAAATACCATGGTTGGTCATACGGTCTCAATGGTCAACTCGCGAAAGCTCCAGGATATGACGACATGAAAGGCTTCGACAAGACCAAGAACGGTCTTCTACCTGTCCATGTTCACGTTGATGCCAAAGGTTTCATCTGGGTCAACCTCGACTCTTCGACAACGCCTGAGGACTTCTCAACTGAGTTCAAGAACATTGATCAGATGGCAAGACATGAGGGCTTCAATTTTGAGGACTATCACTTTGATCATACCTGGGGCATGAGCGGTGACTACAACTGGAAGACGTTGGCTGATAACTACAATGAATGTTATCACTGCAAGACCGCACATCCAGATGCTGCCGATGTCGCTGATCTATCCGCATATCGAGTCGATACGAAGGGCGGTAATATTGAACACTTTGCCAACACCAAACCCGAGATGGAAGAACAAGGTCTCAAGATTGTGAGCAACTATTACTTCCCCAACGCTTGCATGACTGTATCGTAAGTCTCCCCTTCACATACCCTTACTCAACTAACATTTCAGCCCCAACTTCTTCTACATGATGCGATGCGTTCCTACTTCGCCCGGCCATTGCTCCATGGAGTACGAAGTTTACCGACACAAGAACGCCACTGATGAAGGCTTCCAGACCATCGACGCGATGTTCAAGAGAATCTTGGCTGAGGATAAATGGCTCTGCAATAATGCACAGAAGAACCTCAACGCGGGCGTGTTTGTGAATGGGGAGATGCATCCTAAGATGGAGCAAGGTCCTCTTTACTTTCAGCATCGCGTCAGAGGCATTTTGAATGGCCATTATCAGTTGGAGAAGGCAGTTGGGAAGGAGATCAACCCGGCGCAGCATGTTCCATCTGATGCTTCTCGTGGTACGGAGAGTGACATGGGATTCTGTTCGGGGTTGGCTTGCGGGAAGGATGCTGAACAGCTGGCTTGGTAGATAGCAAGCATCGACTGAGTGGCCATTTATCGAGTGATCATATTATTGAGCTAACCTCGCGGAAGCATGGGATGGATTAACAGTGAAACAAATTGGAATCATTGTGTTACTAAACTCCATAAATTATTAAATACAAACATGCCTCATAATCGTATGCTCATCCTACATATCCATCCCAAACCTTAGATCTTTCCAGAGTTAGAAGTAAAGTACTTGCTAATGTCATTATCCTCACCACACTTCTGACACTTGTGAATAATAGGCTTGTTCGTTCCAACCTGCGGCGCAACAGCACCAGTAATAGGCTTGTGAGACTCAGTCTGATCAAGCTTACGCTCAGTCTCAGGCTCCTCGCGAATCTTATCCTCGACAGGCTTCTCATCCTTGTTGCGAGACAAAGCAGCTGCAGTACCAGCTCCAGCGCCAGCGGCTCCTAGACCCGCTACCTTGGCGCCGAAGTGACTATCATCCTTCCTCTCAGATGTAGGCTGCTGGGTAGAGCGGCTGGTGGAAAGGTCGTCATCGTAGGCGACGCCGGAGGGAGTTCCGGATGCGAGGGTGTTGTACTTTCCGGCATTGGCGTTCTCAGCGAGTGTGGAGTGGTGAGAGCCGGTCGAGCGCTGGGAGTGCTCGGACTTGCGCGAGGGCTCATTGTGAGAACTGTCGAAGGTAGAGGAAGAGGTGCCGAGGCCAGCCCCAGTACCAGTAGTGCCGATAGTACCAGGCTGAGCTGTGCGGGAACCATCGTTGCCCAGGTATGGATCCTCGTCACGCTTGTTAGACTCATGCGAAGCCAGAGCTCCAGCACCGAGACCTGCAGCAGCACCGGTAGCTAGTCCAGCTCCTCGGTGAGATCCCTCCTGTTGGTAGGACTGAGAAGTAGGGTCGCGGGTAGATGTGGATGTAGGCTGAGTGGTCTGAGACTCAAGACCTCGGTTGGATTCAAGGCCTGTGGATTGGTCAGAATGATGATCACGACCGGATCGAGAGGCCAGCGCTCCAGCACCAAGGCCGGCGACAGCTCCTGTGGCTAGACCAGCACCGTGATGGGAGTTGTCCTGCTGGTACTGGGAGGTAGGGTTTGTAGAACTGTATCCAGGCTGAGTAGTCTGCGACTCTAAGCCTCGGCTAGAGTCAAGTCCTGATTGACCAGTAGTCTCATGTTCGCGTCCAGATCGAGAGGCCAAGGTGCCAGCACTCAGTCCAGTGGCAGTACCGGCAGCGAGGCCAACACCACGGTGGGAATCATGCTGCTCATACTGAGATGTAGGGTTGGTAGAGCTGTAAGCAGACTGGTTGCCCTGCGACTCAAGACCTCGGCTGGAGTCAAGACCAGTATGCTGGCCAGTCGTCTCGTGCTCACGACCCGATCGGGAAGCAAGGGCACCTGCACCTAGACCAGCAGCAGTACCGGCAGCAAGTCCTGCACCGCGGTGAGAGTCATGCTGGGAAGTCTGACCAACGGGATCCTTGTGAGAATAGTTGGCGGTTTGGTCTGGCTGGGCACCGTATGCTGAAGTAGCACCGAGGGTTGAAGGTTGGTTGGAGCTAGAGTGCTGGCCAGAGTGTGAAGCAAGTGTACCCGCGCCTAGACCAGCTGCAGTGCCCTTGGCGAGGCTGTGATCGACGTGAGAGCCTTGTTGCTGGTAGGTCTGAGAGGTAGGATCTCTGGTAGAAGTGCTAGAAGGGTCGTAGCTCTGTGAGTCATAACCAGTGCCAATTCGATCATTGTCAGAGCGCTGAGCATAGTGCGACGCCAAAGCGCCAGCGCCAACGCCAGCAGCAGCACCAGTCGCAAGACCAGCGCCTCGATGGGAGCTATCTTGCTGGTGAGGCTGTTGTGTAGTACCAGTAGGCTGAGTGCTGTAGTCCCTGGTAGAGTCGAGTCCAGAAGCAGGATACTGCGTCGCGCCCCGAGTACCGGAAGGATCTGTCACATCACGCTGAGTCTTGTCATCGTGACCCTTTCCAGCAGAGCTCGCACCCCATGCAGCTCCAGCAGCAGCAAGAGCAGGCTTGGAGTGACCATGTTTCTCTTGATCGGCCTCCTGCTCAGCCTTGGCTTCCGTCTCAGTCTTATCCTTGCGATGGAACAGAGCGCCGAGCTTGCTCTCCTTGGGTTCTTTGGCGTGCTTGTCCTCCTTATGGTGCGTCTCCTTTTCCTTATGGTCCTTTCCGAGGAGAGGGAACGATCGGCCCTTGTGCTCGTCGTGAGACTTGTCGGTGGTTTGGTCAACCTTGCTTGGTGTTTGAGTATCATCGGCGTGACGGCGCTTTTCGAGCTCATGAGCGCCCAGGACGCCGGCGCCAGCAGCTCCAGCACCAGCTAGACCCTCGTTGAAGCGGGAGCCAGATGTCTGGCCGGTGGTCTCTTGGGTAGATCGCTGAGCGTCGGTAGGGTTGGTAGTAGAGGATGTGGTGTCGCGGTCGTGTCGGTGGAGGAATGTCCCGCTCTCGAGAGTACCAGCCGTTCGAGTTGGTTCCGTCGCGCCAGAGTGAACAGCCCGATGACGTGCGTTCTCATCTTCAGGGCTGCCGTGGCCGATGACGGTGTTGTGAACGCCTCCGCTGGGAAGATCTCCCCAGTAGGGATGGTCTTGGGTAGAGGGTGCAGTAGCGCCAGTGGCGCCCTCAGTAGCGGGGATCTTGCTTGTGTCGCCTAGACCGCCAGCAGCAGTAGTACCTGTAGCTATAGTGCCAGCAGCTGTAGTGCCAGCAGCTGTAGTGCCAGCAGTTGTAGCACCCGAGGTTGTAGTGCCAGCAGTTGTAGTAGCGTCGGTGGTTCTGTCTAGAGGATCGTCGCGTCGCTCGGAGATGGGTTCGTTGGAAGGCTTATAGGAAGTAGGATCGTTGGGCTCGATGAACCCGACGCCAGAGTCTTTGTGTGCGTGGCCTCGAGGGTCGTCGGCCTTGTGAAGTTTGTTATGCTCATATCCCTTGGAGTATCCTTCGTGAGTCTCGCTAGGCTCCATCTCTTCTGTGGGGAATGATCCTGGGGGATGGTGAGATGTCTCTGTGCTGGTGTCCTTGTCGGAGTGGAGGATGTCCTTGATCTTTGCGCCGAGACTACTCATTGTGAATGTTGTGCAGTGTTTATTTTTAGGGTAGGGGTATCAAAAGTGAATTATTAGATGGTGTTTGTGTTATTGAGTGAGTATTGAGCGTTTGATGATGAGCTCTACCAAGTGAGACCTTTCACCGCTCTCATATACCGCTTCACTTGTTCCCCAAGCAGGGACAGCTCGATTTGCCTACGTCGTCGACATCATTATGACCGCCACGGGAACTAACAGATCGTGTGGGGTGCAGCCAAATCGATGATTGACGCCTGGGTTTCCCAGCTTTGGACAACGAGATCCCTGTCGACCTTACCGAGTTGGGCCAAGAGCTGTACGCCATTCCGTCATCCACATTCTCAAGCTCCGCTCAGTTCGGAGCTGCATCTTCGATCATAATTGTGCAACGTATGATCTCCGCTGGGATTACGTCTTTGTCGCTATTTCCCTGGTCTGGACTCTTCAGCCGCATGCGGTACGAATGGGGATTGCATCATTTTCAGCTTGTGGGATGGCCACGAGGTGTTTGACTGGTACTGCCGAGCTGTCAAGCGTGCGAAAACAGGATTATGGTTATTGCGTGCTTTAGCGGTGTGAATTCCATGCGTGATGCAATCAAGCTTGTCATTTACTCGGTAGTTGTCGAGTTTTGGCTGGTCGAGAAAGGTCGGAAGGGTATTGAAACAGTAACAAAACAGAATAGATGCCGCAACATTCAAGATATCTTGAGCTAAAACAAAGCAGCAAATAAATAGTAATTATGATACATTTATATGACAAGCATATATAAAGGCGGTAATGAATTATAATTTGTGTTTGACTGAAGCTTGCTGGTAACCTGATTTAAAGATCTGTCTACCCTGTAACTTCTGATAACCTAGAGCTTCGAGCTGTCTAACACCTTCCTTCGTCATCACACTTTCTTGGCATACAAGTGTTAAGAAAGTGGCCCTGTCTACACCAAAATCCTTAACAAGTGCACAACAAACATTTCAATCTGCGCTTTGCGCAGTCGCAAGTCGCAGCGATGGCTTCGTCTCCGACGATCCCGCCTGTCGCCCCGGACCCCTTCGATCTAGGGGTCCACACTCCCGCTAATCTGAACCGAAGAGCCCGTGCAGCCCTCTTGCAGAACAGCCCCGCGGTCGTGAACAGCCCCATTGGTGTTTCACCCAGACCTGGGCGGACGGCCCAGACACCGTCCTCGCCACTCAACGCCGCCACCACTGCTGCAGCTACGGAAGGAGCTGAGCGTGCCAATCCCGCATCGACCCCTGAACAGCAACCAATCTCTATTATCGAATCGGCCAATGATCTCGCGCGTAAACACGCGGAAGAGTACGACGCCAAACTAATGGTCTTCCAGGCCTTCTGCGCCAAGCTTGAAGAAGCCAACAAGCAATTCACCTCCGGACCGCAGCGACGTTTCGCTCAGAAGTTTGTCGACAGCGTCCTTGACGCCTGGAAACGAGAGCTTTCTAGCGATGTACCAGCTTCTAAACCTACCTACAGCAGTGTCGCCGCCGCCTCGCTCCCCGCTGACCGCGCCCGCACAGCCCACCAGCATCATCATCATCAACAACAACAACAGCACCGACAATCGGGCCCACCTCATCGCCAAGAGCAACAAGCCACCATCGCCGCCCCACCCCGACAGGACCTCCGCGTCTTCGTCCGTCTAGAAGCCGGAGCTCCGGCTAGGGACCATAGCGGCTATGCCATCCGGACCCTGATCAGGGAAAAACTCGGCACCGTCTCGGACAAGGTCCGACAGGTATTCCAGGTCAGGTCGGGATGGGCAGTCCTGACTGCCGACCATGAAACACGCGATTTTCTCGTAGAGAAGCAGGCCGAGTGGGCGGCTGAGCTGGGAGCTACGGCGGTAGAAACAAACAAGGAATGGCATACTTACGTGGTCTCAGACTTTCCCAGAAGACTGACCGACTTTCGCGGCAACGAGGTGGATAGTGACAGCGTTGTCAGTGATGAGATAGAAATCCAGACAGGGCTCAAGCCCGTTGATATACGTCCTGGAAGACAATTCTCGGATAACCCTTTGACCAAGACTCTCCTTGTCTCCTTCCTGAAGCCCACCAAGAAGAGGTTCTGGTCCCTCTTCGGGAGCCGGGCGGCCAGACTCGTAGACAAAAGCGACGTACCCAAGCAGTGCGAAACGTGCTGGGGCTACCACTTTACCCGCAAGTGCCATAGACAGCCAGTCTGCCAACGCTGTGGCAAGACTGGCCACTCTGGAGACGACTGCGCTGCATGGGAGCAGTGCGTCAATTGCTTAGGCCCTCACGATGCCAGCCTTCGTACGTGTCCAGCCCGGCCGAAGAAAGTGCGTGGCGTCCTCCGCCGGCTCAGCAAAGAACAACGGGAACACATAGAGGGCCTGAGACGTACCGACAACGTCACTTGGATTCACAACCAGAATCCCACATAGAAATCCGACAAGACACGACCGAGCTGCTGAGGGACGATACCCCAGCAGACGAACGTCCAGACGCTCGAGACTCGAGCCCGGCCGGCGTCACGAGCACTCGTGATATGGTGGCCACCGCCCCCAGGGCGGGTTATGAAATGGAGGAGCCCGAGCATCCTAGACCAGGCTCGCCACGAAAGCGTCGAATTGTACTCATTACTCGTCCTCATGACCAGGAATAGATATTCGCAGACACGAAAGAACGACAGGAAGCCGCTAAGTCGCATTGCAACCCCCGACTGCGCTCTGGCACTGGCTGACTCGGAACGATATGACATCGTGCTCCTGCAGGAGCCGTGGACAGCCCATACGAAAACGCCTTGCTTGACAGACCCACTACACCTCACCCAGTAGAGTCCTGGGACAGTAACGATACTCGACCTAGAGTGATGACATATGTCCGACGAGACCCAAGGCTTCTCGCTGACCAGATACGACCGTTCCAGACTCGCGATATTCTCTGGATCACAATCAATGGCGTGACTGTAGTCAACTTCTACCGCCAGAACGACGAAAGGGATGCCCTTGACACGCTGCTCCGATGGCCGCCCGGAAGCTGCCTCGTCGCTGGCGATTTCACTGAACAACGCAGAAGGGCAGACTACGGACCGCGGCCAAGAGATTGCCGGTTGGGCATCAGAGAATGACATCGACCTGCTTAACACTTTAGATATCCCACCAAACCCCGAACACAATCGCTTTTGCCAACATCCCACTTGCTGAAAGCCACTGTTGAGGACCATTCCCGTCGCCACTTCACCCTCAGCTTGACTCTCCCCAACATAAAGCCCGCTCCACTACAGCCGGGCAAGATTCGAGTGACGACAGAAGATGAGCTTAAACGATCCGTCGAGACCGTAGAGCTTGAGCCACAGAGACCCCCTCAGAGATTCAACGCCCGCGGAGCTGGACAATTGTTCACTTGTAAATCTGCTAACATCAGCAGCGAAGGCAGTGGGTCGGCCCTCACGGAAAGGTGGCTGCCCAGCTCCATGGTGGACAGAAGAGTGCGCCTGTGCGGCGGCTGCATTCGGCCTCAAGAGACCCCCTAGCTTCAATCAGGATGTTAAGATCGCCAAGAGAGACTTTCATCGCGTGGTCCGCCGAGCAAAACGAAAGTACTGGCGGGAACTCATCGATAGCTTCTCCAGCGCAGTGCTGTCTTAAGCCGTCGGGGCAAATCCGGGGCCTTCCAGCCGCCTCCCCTGCAGGTCGACGACGCTGTATACGAAACTCAGATGGACAAGGCGAGCGCACTTCGGGGAGCGTTACTGGAACGCGGAACTTCTGATGACGATATTGACCCGAACGTCTCCTCCTCGATCGATCACATTCTCACCCGAGTCCCTAGACGAGGCACAGCATGCGACTATCCATACAGGCAATACTTCCCCTGGGGCGGATAGCATCACCGTCAATCTTCTCAAACCCGGGTGGCACATCGTCGGTACGTGTTTGTTCGAAAGGTGCCTTCTTGGGTCATCACCCGGAACCATTCAAGCAGGCGGAGGTGGTCATGATCGCGAAGCCGGGACGACGAGACCTCACAAAGCCAGGGGCTGGCGACCATCTCCTTGCTCTCCTGTCTCGGAAAGGGGCTGGAAAGATTGATCGCTCGCCGCTTGGCGTGGGCAGCTGTTCACTATGGGCCTTCAAAAGCGGCGCTCCCCCAAAGGTCGGCAACAGACCTGGTGACCGCCTTGATCCACGATATCGAAGAAGCATTTGCACGCAAGAAGGTGGCCACCCTGGTCACGATGGATATCCAAGGTCCCCTTCAACCGTGCGAAGAGACTAGTCTTGCGTCTCCGTGAACAGGGCTGGCCCGACCATCTCGTCAGATGGGCTGAGTCCTTCATGAAGGATCGTTCAGCCCGCGTGAGGTATCAAGAACCCTCACGCCCTTCGCTCCTCTCCAGTGTGGACTGCCTCAAGGCTCACCAGTATCGCCCATCCTCTTCCTGCTCTACACTGAGCCAATCCACCGACTAGGCAACCCCAGGGCCGCTTCGGCTACGCAGACGACACGGCTATCCTTTCTATAGGCGACACAATAGATGAAACCACTGCACCGGCCTCCAGCTCCATCGGCGAGATGGTTCGATGGGGTGCAGCAAATGGCGTTTCGTTTGACCCGAAAAAGACCGAAGTCATGCACTTCTCTCGCAGCAACCTCAGGACCACGCCGGCTATCGCCACGGCGATGTCGAGAAGCCCCCCGAGCCAGCCTACCGGCGGGTGGGTGACAGCAGGCTACCGTTCCGCGTTCACGTCGAAAAGTGGGCGGCCAAGGCGCATGCCGTCGCCTATCATCTACGGGGTCTCGCCAACACGAAGGCCCTCCCAAGCCGTGAAGTGCCGTCATGGCTTGTGTCGAGCCGGTACTATTGCATGGATCTGAAGCCTGGTACCCGGGCACCACCAGACCGCGATGGAGTCAGCCTATAGAGACACGCCATCGAGCAATCAACATCTCATACAAAGAATGAACAAGGCCTTACACCAGTCCATGAGAGCCATACTGCCCATCTGGAAAACGACGCCCATCACCATCCTCCACCCCGAGAGCGCCATACCCGGACTTGGAAAAACGGCGATGGAGATTCTCCGCGCGGCTCAAATCACTTGACGACGCTCATCCTCTTGTGCGGAGAACGTTGCCAACCCTACTACTACCACGATTCATAAAGCGAAGGTATCAACAGGCAGAAAATAGCTTTAGAACACGACTCCGACGCACAGATGAGCTTCTTGTCTCGTGCAGGCGTCCTAAGCTCCTCCAGAAACGCTTCCAACAAGAAGAGATGCCACCCTTGCAGACAGCATCAAAGGAGAAGACAGCCAAGGCCTTTCTCCGCTGGGTC